>NC_072734.1:126025563-126293758 GCF_026930045.1 Uloborus diversus | reverse complement strand
TTGTTTCTCAACCCCAAAACTAAAAATAAAAGGCAGAGCTATATCAAGTAGCATAGTAAGTACAAGAAGTAATAACAGATTCATTGGTTCTATGAATTCCACAAATAACAAAATACTAAAACTAGTGTTTTACGGAAAAGGCATTTTAGCTGGAACCTTATAGGTAACTTTTAACATCATTACATGTGAAAATTTTGTTTATTATCCTAAAATCTTACAGGTATCAGGTTAAAAAAGTAAAACGTGCATAAATTTTTGAAAACAGAAAACACTTGAGTTTTAAGGATAAACTGCTTTGAACTCCCCTTGAGAATAAGCAAAACATATAAGTAGAAGCAGTATACCAGACAGCCCGGTTAGCAGATCAAAAGATTGCAGTTTCATTATCATTAGAACTCATTATTCTCTATTAGTGAATAACCGAGCAGGAGGCAGAAGTCATCTCATCGAAGATGAGTTTATCTACCAGTTTGATGGCACTCTCAGCTTCAATGAGATGACATCAGCCTCCAGCTCGGTAATTCACTAATCAAATACAGTTTCTCAAATTCTTTTTTTGATAAGGATTCTTTTTTCCCCCTAATACTCTAAGCCGTGACCTATTATAATATGCTGGGTATACTTACAGGTCTCTGAGCACCTCCTCTGGCGTAGGTGGGAACAAAGGGATCATTGTAAGCCTTCATAGGCATTGTCATTGGCGTCACACGATTCACTTCTGTCAGCCTCTGAATATGGGCCTGGATATAAGAAAACTAGTTTTAATCTACACAAAATTTAGACATCAGAAATAAAAACCTTTGTGTACAAAAGTTAAAGAAAATATAACAGTAAATCACACAAATTTGCAGATAACTACATACATGTGCTTTGGGGAACCCCTTTTCAGTGCAAAAAGTGAGCATTTTTATGTAAAGACATATATTAAAAGTCTTAAGTTACACAAAATGGTGAATTAGCAAGTGGCACATTCCTACTCAGTGCATATTAAACACATGCTTTTGATAAATAGTTTAAATGTGATGAGAGAAGGTTTAAGTTGGATGTTTTAGGCGACTATATGCTATTTGTTTCTTTTCCGATTGATCATGGTTCAAGAACAATTTATTTGTTTGCAATTTTTTTTTTCAAAATTTGTTACATGACTAGCTAACAGAAACACAGGTTTTTTTCATAGGTTGAAAATTTAATCCACAAAATAAATCGAAATTTTTACACTATATTATGGGTATAAGAAGCACTTTCCAGCCAGAAATGTGTTTCAATAAATATTGTTTTTCAATGCATTAGTAGTTGAATTTTACAAGTAATCAGGGACTGGAAGATCTAAATAGCAATGAAAATTGATAATGAAATACTTTTTAAATTTGAATTTTATCAACGATTCAAAGAAGGAGATAATGAATAATGCTGGAACTGAAGGAGTCGCAAATCTTATGACCTGCAAAAGCAATATCTGCAACTAATAATCTCAAAGTTATGCAATAAGCCAACAAGAATTTCTACATTAAAGAATAAAGCTATGTTTAAAAAAAAACCTGGAAATTTCTTCAGAATAACAAAAAATAAACTGCTAAGGGGGGTTGATAAAGCGCCATGTCCCGTCAAAATCTGAAGAGTTCCAAACTCATAATACGTATCTTTTCCCCCTTTGGAACTTTTTAAGCGAAAAAGCGAAACTAACTGCCATATATTTTACTGAACTCTTTAAACTGACTTTGGAAAGAGCAGGTTTTTGTCACATCTTGTAAAAATGTTCTATGTTTCAAATGTTGATGAATAAATGATCAGAGAATAAATTCGAGTATGGAAAACTAGTTATCATTAACACCCAGTAACTCGTAAAAAGAATTTTGCTCATTCCAATGAAAGTGTTATAGGTGTTCCCAAGAAAATATCTTCAACACTACTTAGTAAATTAGTATCGGTGGTCAATTAAAGGCAAAAACAAACCTTGTCTTTTATCACATCAAGATTTGGCAAATTACTAGGTTTACACAGAGACATAGGTTCACCCTGAAGTTGAAGCAGAAAGTCCCGATCATACTGCTTTTTGCCTTCTGGGTTCAGTGGACTCCACTGATCTAGAAGAGAAAATTTAAAAAGTCAGATGTACTATGCGAATAAGTACATTACAAAATTCAATCAATGCAACAGCAGGTAAGAACATTATGATGAAGCCGAAATATAAAACTCAATCGACATTTATAACTCCTATATGTTGAATTTTACAGAATGTAGATCTATATATATAAGAGAGTGTGTTTCTTTCAAAAATCAAACATACCCCCGGCCTGTGCACCTCAAACCCGAAATTCTTAATTTCTAATTAGTTTTTTCTTAATTAAATGTTTGATTTTTAGCCCTTTTTTTGTGTTCAACTCGTTGCAGATCCCCAACCAATCGCGACAGAAAAATATTTTTTGTACCATTGGGTAGGAAATTTAATTTTAAATATGACAAAAAAATGAAAATTTACAGATTTTTGAATTTATGAAAAAAACCTTTATTTTGCGTTCTTCTACAGGTTTAACTTTTTTTCTAAACTCATCCCCCACAAAGTACTAGATATTTCTTTCTGAAAATTTAGTATGTAGTAATCAAAACATGTCTCCCTCTTATAGAACTATTGGATCTATCACAACTACAAATGCCACTTTCAAGTGGCCTTACATACCTTCTTTGTATTCATATTTTAAAATAAGTTTGGATGCTGCATCCTCTGCATGAGAATTTTCTTTATCTTCTGAAGCCTTTTCACCATTTGGAGGAGATGGTGCTGGTTCTGGAGGGAGAGGGATGGAATCTAGGATGTCAGAATCCACCACTGGGACAGGGGAGTGTGGTCGCTGCTCCTCAACCATAGGAGGGACACGTTCCTCCTGCAATGTCAAGATTTTAATTGTTACTCATAATTAAAATTATTTGCCAGACCAAACTGATAAATTAAATAAAGCTTACTTAAAGAAAAATCATAACTGTTGAATATATTTTTCACCATTTATGAAATGTATTAAGAACAAAGCTTCAGGGAAATATGTACATTTTACAATATTTTTACAAACCATTTAAATAACATTTAATAACTGAAAATATTTGCTGAGAGGGAAATGATTTTCAGCACATTAAAAGAGAGAAAAAAAAAGTTTAGGTCAACAATGAAACTTCGGTGAATTTCAAGATATAAACACTTTTGTTTGTGACCAAAAGTAAGTTTTCAATATTTGTGTGAAAGCAAGAACATTGTAAGTTTTAAAAGCACCAAACTACTGGAATTAAAGCAATGAATTTCTAAATAGTCAATGGCAGATCATTATTAATTTGCATACATTGGCGTTCTGCTAAGCTGGAAAAATTTTTATCCAAGAAACAAATGATGTAGTCCAAGTAATTTAATTCATTTCTTTTACTAAAAGTATAAATTTTCCAACCAGAAAAGTAAAATAATAGAGCTAGTGATACTGCATCCAAGTACACAAAAATAAAGTTTTAATATAATGGGAGACTATCAAAAATAATTAAACAATGATTTAATTAGAAAATATACACAAGAAAATTAAGTGTTGTACTAATAATTATATATATATATATATATATACATATATTATTTCTCAGAGTAAAGGAACAGTAGGATAACTTACTGTTACTCCTGGGATTTGATGTCTTACTGTTTGTTGCTTTGAGGGGATGATAAGTAAAGATTTTTGCTTATGGCAAAAAACAAAGAAAAAATGACAAGATCAGTCTCTAAGCCTTCCAAAGACTGTAAAGAAAAACAAGTACCTTTGGCAGAAAAAGTAAAATAAGAAATAACCAAGTCAAATAGAACAAATTGCTTCAGACACGTGTTTTGACGTTACAAGGTACGTCTTTTCCAATGCAAAAGATATGAGCTCATCTTTTCAACCATAAGCCCATTTTTTTTTATTTGACGTTATTTCTCATTTTACTGCAAAGAAAGGCTTTTCTAAAATGTATAACTTTATAGAAAAAAAATATATATACTATTTTCATCATTAGTTCAACTTAATCAAATTATGCTTTCCAAAAGCAAATTTAAGAGTCGGGGGGGAAAAAACCCAACCAAAATTGTTTTTAAGAGTTCCTATAAAAGTTGATGAGTGTCATCAATTTCTACAGGATCCCATCATTTGATCTCAGTAGCGTAACTTCAAATTTTCTTCCGCCCCGCAAAATCTGATTTTGGGCTACATGATCTATGATCTCGGTTTTATTCGTATGCTAATTAAATTATAACCATTTAAATGATAATGGTTTCCCAAACTAATTTAAATATTTCACAATGATATGTGTCAAGTAACTCAAGATAAAAGTTGCATGTCTCTTTACTTGGCAGACTTCTTGATGAAGATAAATTTACTACTAGAGCAATAATGTCCTGTTAGCTCCGGAGAAACCTTTATTCAAAATTTTTATTTTGATTACTATTAATTATTTGCAACCCTAATCTAAACATGGTAATACTTCTAAAAAATCTGCTATTTTTAATCATTATTTTTAGGAGAGGAATTAGATCTTAGAAGCTAAAAATTTACACAGGTTAGTTTAAAGCAGGGCTTCGCAACCGGTGTGCCGCGGCACACTGGTGCGCCGCTACAAGGAACCCGATGTGCCGCGGTATTTTCGTAGTTATATAAAAAGAAAGAACCTTGATGTATTTTATTTTAAAGTTACGACCGAATAGCGTTTGTATCGTTTTGTAACTTCTCAATTCACCCTGTCGATCTTGTGCAATAAGACATTCTAAAGAAGGGGAGAGGCGGGATTTGCTGCCTCACCTCTTTTAACTTCTTGTGATCCTATTACTTTCAGTTTTTGAAAACGGATTCTAATTTCCACGAAATCAACTAATAATACAGAATTTTTTCTAAATATTTCGCAAACGGGATTATCGCCCCCTCTCCCAGGCAGGGATCGTGCCCTCCCGCCCAGAATTTTAGCCACATCTTTAACTTTTGTTTTCCTCTTTTCCGGTTCCAATACTAATTTCATTTTATCGTAGTTTCTCAAAGCTCGGTTCTGAGACTTAAACTGAAAATTAAAACCATATACTGGTTCCACCATCGTGAAGCTCTCATAGCAAAGATCTTAACAGATGTGCTGAAGTCAGCTTTGGCTGAAGTCGTGAAAATCGTAAATTTCATAAAATCAAGGCCTCTTAATTCTAGCCTTTTCTCCGTATACTTTGTGAAGAACTGGGTGCAGATCACCACTCCCTACTTCTTCATACAAAGATTCGCTGGCTTTCATGTTGTAAGGTACTATCAATAATTTTCGAATTGAGGGACGAGGTACGACAGTTTTGGATTTTAAAAATCGAAATGCAGTACGCCAGTTTGTTGCAAGACAAATATTGACTGGGAAAACTAGAGTACATGGCTGACATTTTTGAACACATTAACAAATTGAATCGGAAAATGCAAAGACAAGGAGAAAATTTGGGTTACATGTATGGACAAGCTAAACGGGTTCAAATCAAACATTCAGCTGTGGAGAGAAGAAGTAGATCGTGGCTCATTGGACATGTTCAAACGGACAGTCAACATGGTATGTGAAGGAAATGGCATGGAAGAAAAGCTGCTGAATGTGGTGGCAGAGCATTTAGTCATACTTCAGGATAAGTTTTAAGCACTATTTCAAGAATACTGACATAGAACAGTATGACTGGATCCGCGATCCATTCTCTTCATCTGCGGATGCATCAGTTAAAGACCTTTCTTTGAAGGCGCGAGAAGAATTTATGGACCTCAAGAGCGACCGTGCTCTTAAACTTGGGTTGAGGGAAGTGTCTCTGGACGAATTTTGGTTGCTGGTTAAGGTTGAGTATCCCACCAGCTCTTGTCTTGTTATTGATGTGCTGCTACCATTTTCAACTATACATATCTTTCCCAACTCAGCTTCTTAGCTCTCACACTTATAAAAAACAGCAAGAGATCATCTCTAAAGAGCCTGGATCAAGAACTTCGTGTAGTTTTTTCCAGCATAGAGCCGAACATCAAACGTCTTTGCTCCTCAAGGTAGGCTCAAGTGTCTCATTAGTGTCAAACGGAAGTTAGGTGCTTGGTTTTAATCTTTTGCTTGCTTCTTTCTTGAAACATTATTTGATAAATCGTTTAAATGCACTGTGCACTTTAATGACACGTTTGACAGAAATGCTTTGAAACATATGAAGCAAAATTTTCTGTTAAGTCTGATATAGGTAGTTTTGTTGTTCATTATCAACCTCAATACATTCAAAATATTTCTACTTTCTAAATAAATTTAAATACACTACGTTAGTTATAATTGTTTTATTCATATAAAAAAGTCCCCCCCCCCCCCCGTCCTTTTACCTGTGAATGATAAAAACATTTCTATATTACCATTGCGAAATTAAGTTCAGTATGCCCCGTTCATCTAGAAATTTTTTAAGTGTGCCGCAAAGTAAAAAAGGTTGAGAAGCACCGGTTTAAAGGTATCTTCACTTTAATAAAATATTCAATTTGAAGACGGTCGAGAGGAGACGTTTTGAAAAATCAGGTCAGTTGACGTAGAATGACTCATATATAAATATAGAAAAAAGTAAAAAGCAAACAAATTACCACACTATGAAAAATTACATATCACATTTTTTAAAGGATCATAAGTTGAGATTAAGTAGGTCCTCAAGCATAATTCACTTACCTCAGGTCCCTTGTCAAGGAAAGCGTCCATCTCCCCGCCTTCTTTGCTCTCTCCTTTTTTGTTTAGATCTTTCTTTTTCCGAGTCTTGTTCTTTTTGCCTACGAAAATATATATAAATAATTTTTTTGTGCACAATTGTTTCATTGACCACAAGAATTTTGAAGAATAAATAAATTATGTAAAGAATCCATAAAAATAAAATTTGCACTAACAAATAGTTGCAAGGGACAAAATAACAAAGACAACATTATGCTTTTTAAAGTTTCTCCCTCATACCAAGTATAGTCACAAGCTGTAAACTAAAAACAAGCAATAAAATAGAAATCAATCAAAATTCTCATGAACATACAGTAGTATCTCCTTTAAGGGACACTATTTAGAGTTTGTACTCAGTTTCAAAAATAAAATGAAGGAGTTTTGGAGGAGTTTTGAAAGAGTAAAATGAGATTTTGAAGGAATTACTAATGGAGTGTCATTAAATGTCACTTTTTTTCAATATATCTGACCATCAGCAGCATTTATCACAAAGTGTCACACTTCACCCCAAACTTCTCTTGTCATGTCATATTTCTTACAATAACTGTGTGATGTCACTTTTTTTGTCACCATCTCTTCCCCTTGTCACAATTTCATGAGTCCGTCTCCTCCTCAAAGCATGACATCACTTGTGGATGACCCTTTTTACAATATCATAACTGCAATTAACTAAACAATTGTTCTTTTTAACGCAATCACTTAAGTACATTTACTTATGTAGTTTTAAATATTTAAATAATAATTAGACAACTTGACTTTTGCCGCTGAGAGTGTGGTAAAGGAAAAAACAATAATCATAAAACTTGAAAAAATAGCCAAGCACCATTTAAGCATGCACAAAATTACTACATAAAAATCGCCTTAGTGACGAAGTTAGTTGTCAATCGAAGTATTTTAAGTTTCTGTTATAGAGGAAGATCATGTAGTCTTGAACTAAAAAAGAAGTTTTGAAGGAGTTAAACCAAAATGAAGGAGTTTGAAGGGCCCTTCAAAAATTTTTTATAAATGAAGGAGTATTGGAAGAGTTTTGAAGGAGCGTACGAACTCTGTATTTAAAAGATAGCCACAAAGAAAAATTACAAAAAATTTTTTGTTTTAGTGCATTAAAAATATCGACTTTATTAAAATTCAAGGTTCTTTTTATAATCAAAAATTAATTTGTAAAAGTTTGTCTCAACATTGACATGAAAATAAAGAAAAAAATTCTAAAATTTGTGCTGAGACCTACGTTTATGTTTTCCCCCATCATTAAATTCTATGGGCCAGTCAGATATTGTGCCATCCATGACAAACTTTGTACAGAGAAATTTCAATGTAGTCACACTGTGTTTTGCATTGGAAACTACGTGACACCAAAAAAATCCATGTAACACATTAATTCTAAATTTTAATTTATACAGATCGGTTACAAAGCTGATACTACAGAATGTAATGAAAGAAAAATGCCTGAAAATATTAATCGATTTTCTAGTTTGAATAATTCTGAATTTTATTTAATAGATACGAAACATTTTCAATGCTTCATCTTAAATATTATTAATTTACATTTATTATGAATAATACTGAGTTAAGTACACACAACATGTATCAATTCATCTACCTCTGAAAAAGGAACACCTCTATTCAAGGGAGTTTGTCCAGTCCCCTTATTCTTTTTGTCAATTAAAAATATTTTATAAAATTCCATCATAATGTATTAAACTATTGCTTGCTAGCTTATAGTTAACATAGTTCTTCAACAAGCCCTCATTTTCCAGCAGATTTCGATACTGCAAGGTGTTTTGAAGACAAATCAGACGTGTCAAAAATCACTTTGAGGGCTAAACCCAACCCCAAGATCATCCTAAACTTCATGATACTTGCTTTTGCTACATGAAGCTGGTTTTATTAAAAATTTTCCATTTACACTCATTTTATAAGACTTCAAGTCAAAAGAATCAAAGCTTTTTTTCTCATTTTTAATATTAAAATAATGCGTAGAGCCACATATTTGCATGCCTGCCATTTTAAAAATTTCCAGTGATGACCTCCATGTTTCAGTTCTTCATCACTAATTCAACAAAATATTCTGGTTATTGCTAACTTCCTATCAGATAAGTGCCCCCCGAAAAATTATAACGATATAAGAAGTCTACTCGTAGTGCCAGCTCATTAGTCATTTAAATTGCAGTTCACAAAACAAATTAAAAAAATTAAATATGCAGACACAATGCTGCTTTAATATTGTTTTATAAAATTTACTTTTTGGACAAACACTTCAATAAAATTATTATTGAATTTAAGTACGTAATTTATCATACTTTTTTTAACTGATGGAATGGTTTTAAAACTTAATAATAATTTTAAAAAAAACATTATGTTACTACAAAAATCCTTTTAAAAAAGTGCCTCTATGAA
This sequence comes from Uloborus diversus, assembly GCF_026930045.1. Taxonomy (NCBI): domain Eukaryota; kingdom Metazoa; phylum Arthropoda; class Arachnida; order Araneae; family Uloboridae; genus Uloborus; species Uloborus diversus. The sequence continues at coordinate 126,284,641 of NC_072734.1, read as the reverse complement.
TTGAAGTGCTCTTTAATCAGGAAGCAGTTTTTTTATTCAATGATTCCCAACACACATATTATTTACTAGTGTCAAAATTCTCCTATGTTTGCAGCGCTAACACATGCCAGACTTATAAAAATACAATTAAATGGCTTCCAGAAATAAAAGTCGTGTAAAACCTCAACCAGGAAAGCTTTAAATTTCAAATAAAACATGACATTGCTAAGGGCAGCATATTAACTATTAGCAGGGTTGTTTGTCCCCCCATTTACGCCAGATATTCGAAATATAGAGCATTATTATCACCCTAACGTAAGACAAAAGAGGATACAAATTTACTGTAAACAAAGTTAGTAACAGTTCACACCGGAGTAACGCGATCACTGTGACCGCTGAGACATCTATTGGGCTCATTCGTGCTTAAATGCCCGCATATGGTTATGAAACAATACGAGATCTGTTTTCATTTTCATTGGATCGGATGGTTGTTGATTAGAATGGAAAGAGCCGAAAAAAAAGTATTATGTGCGGAAAATACAGTGAAAAAGCTTGCGAGTATAGATAGACACCAATCTTCAGAAGCATAAGGTGTTGCGTAACACAATCGGAATGCGGTTCATATGACTTACCCCTGTTCCAGACTTCGCCATTCGACGCATTCCTACAGCCAGGCATTGGGCGCGATCTAGAAAGTCCGGCAAGTTTAAGTCCAACATGGAAGTTTCTTGGGAGTATTAAAGAGGCCGGACCCCAGCCATCATGGCGGTGTGGGTACGAATAAATTTAGTCCTTCGGAAAAGGAGCGGAGCCACGTGCCGCCACACGGTCCGGGAAACACTCTCGCTCCCATAGGTCCAAAGTTTTTCGCCAGCCTGCCTCAGCGACCGAGAAATACTGCGCATGCGCCGCGGATTAAATGCCATCCTCCGTAAAGGGAAAAAACCCGAACGGCCCGTCTGGCTTCAATTGAGAAGAAGCCATGATTAGCCGCTATCTTCCCCCTTCATTACTGCAGAAAACGGTAACTTTAAAGGGATTTTTTATTTAAATCTAAACGAGCGTATTATGCGACCACTTCAATATATTAATATTTTTTTCCGCTGATTGCATAACAGAGGAAGTTTTAGTCGATATCAAACATAAATTTAAATTTCCCCCTTTTTTCGGGGCGGGTGTCAAATAGTGAGCTGTGGAAAATATCATGATTCTATACTATTACACCGAAAATGAGAACATCCAAAGGTGCGAGATTATATTCATGTGCTCATTGCTCCCCCCGCGGGTGAGAGAGAAATTTTTAAAATTTTGTTGATTGATTCATGGAAGCGCCTAAATTATTACCTTGTGCTGGGGGTTTTATTTTGTAAAAAAAATAATAATAAATAAATAAAAATAATCATATATTGACCAGAAAAAAACCGAAAGAAACTATCAGGAAATAATTTTGAAAATTTAAATAGATGCTTTGACAGGTTTGTTTTAAAATTTAGCTGAAAATAGTCAAAAGAATGTCAACTTTCAAAGCAGCATTAGTTTTGGGAGTTTGAAATAACTACATAAATCAAAATAGCGAAAATGATAACCCTAACCAGTTTTGTAAAACAGTTTCTTATGCCAAGGGGGAAATGGGCCGCTTAATATTGAATCATTTGCAACTGGACAGTAGCGTACACAGACCTCCGTGCCGCCCCCCCCCCGGCTAAAATTTTAACATGGTGTTATTTTTTCACAGCGTGAACCCTCATACCTCTCGCCCCTCCCCCTCCCCCCAACACCGGTATGGGAACTTCCGATGTAAATAATTTATACCATCCATAATGCATTTCCGAATGCAATAAATCGATACAATTGCAGGTTGAAGCTGCTTCTCAACTTTCCCCCCTCGCAATTATATTTTGCTTTTGTTAGAAAATAATTTGGTTTCTCGACACTACGGGGAAAGAATCGCACACCCACAGGTAGGCAAAATAGTTTCTTCAATCCTGCTTTGGCGCATGCGTCAAAACGTGACGAGCACGTGGCCGTTTTTCCCACAGTTTCCTTCGGCAAGGTCGGTTAGTAGGCATTTTCAACGATTTCTGCTACGAGTTGTTAGACGCGCCTAAAGCCCAGTTAATTCTGCGAAGTTATTGCGACAAACAGGTCACGGATGTACAACCATTTTGTTCTAAAAAGGGACAAGATGAGTGGAGGAGCATGTAGAAAGCCTCTCCTCAGCGAACAGCTTTTTTTCCCCGTTCGAAATTGATCGTTCAGATTAGTCACTTGAGGACACGACATGGCAGAGGGGGGAGATAATGCCTTTTTCTTTTTTCCAGAGGCTCAAATCTCACATGAAAAATAACTTTGAACAAAGCCCCCGTATTACAATACAGTCGTCACTTAGGGACTGTCAACTAAGTGTTGTCATAACCGAAATAGTTAAAAAATCCATTTTTACTTTCTTCTATATCTAATATATAGAAGATATTATTGGATTCGTGCAAATTTTCGAATTTTGACAGATTCGAACGTTTTAAGGTGTGCTGAGTCCATTTCGACTATTTTTGGAAAATGTCTGTCTGTCTGTCTGTGTGTATGTGTGTCACGTCTGTGTGTGACCAGTTTTTTGTGGCCGCTCTACAGCAAAAACTACCGCATGAAATTGAACAAAATTTGGTACACATATGTGCCCCTATGTGAACTTGTGCCCATTGACTTTTGGCGCGAATTCCTGAAAGGGGGGGGGAGGGGAAGCAATGGGTCGTTTCTTGAGTTATATGAGCCTGCTATTCCCCGAGAAGTAACTGGCGGAACCAAAGAAAACTTTTTCCATATGTTGCCCCTAACAGGTACAGGTGCTGGTTCAATTTTGGTGTCAATAGCTCAAACGGGGGTTGAACTATAGAACGTTTTTGTCGTCAATTGTAATTGCTGTATCTCAAGAAATAATGAACGGAATCAAACAAAAATGTTTTGACAAGTAGCCCTTAGTGGGTATAAGAGCTGATTTTATTTTGGTGTCAACAGCTAAAAAGGGGGGTAGCGCAATCGCCCGTTCTTTTTTTCCATTGTGAGTGCCCTATCTCAAGAAGTAATGCTACGTTCTGGTTAAAATTTGGAATATATGTGAATCCATACGTAAACAGGCTTTGGTTCAATTTTGACTCCAATCGCTCCAAGAGGTGTTGATTTTTTTTTTTTTTTTTTTTTTTGCGAATAAATCGTTTTATTAATGCAACAATAAGAAAGATAAATCGTAATAGATTGTAGATTGTCGTCTGCATATTTCTCGTGATTTTAATTGTATGGAAATGATCGGAAATATTATCTCAATGATTTAAAATTTTTAACTGTTGCCATCTTATGCTTGTTAATAAATAAAATATTTGTAAATTAATTCAAGTAAGGCTTTTAAAGTAACTTTCAATTTTCGCTCTTTGTTTTGTTTTTACAATAATTCAGACATTGGGATGGTCGTCAAGTTTTTGCATGTGTAATTTTGTTTTTGTTAGGAATATTGCTTCCTCGTCAAGCATGGGGAGGGATCAGAAAAAGGAAAAATATAGAAGAAAGTTTCGTGATGGCCACAACATACTAGTTAAACATCAGTTTGTAATAAAATTACAGATTGAATAAATAAATTGATAGAGTTTTTTTTTTTTTAAATTCGATTCAACTACTGCACATTGAATGATTGGTGAGCAAAGCTAAAATTATAAGATTAAAAAAAAAATTCACTCCCCCCCCCTTCTAAAATACTTTCCATTCCAATGAGGGTTTGCTTAATTTTTGAATGATTTTAGCACTCCTACTTTCCACAAAGTTGATTATAAAAGAATACAAAAATTGGTTTCCTGTAATTATCAACAAGAAACTAATTACAGGGATCAAAGTGACCAACTGACAAAATATAGGACATTTTTTGAAAAAAAAAAAGACATTTTGAAAAAATATAGGATTTATAGGACGCCAAAAAAATGATTAAATTTTGCATACACTTCATAAAACAGTTACTTTTTAGTGCCACTGATAAAAAAGTATGTATACAAAAATTGTTGACACACCATAATTATTCTTTACTGTCCGAATATGAAAATTTAAATTTCTCACACATAAAAAATAAATAAAAACAATGATAATATTATGGGAAATAATTTATTTCAATAAAAAATCAAAATGGTTTAGCGAGAAATTACATAGAACTGAGTGACTTTTTTAAAGCAGCTTTTAAATTTTTTATTAACAGCGTCTATTACGGCATGCCCAGCCTCAATGTCAATCATGCATTTACATTTGAGTCCATACATACACACACACATGCTCATACACACAAGCCTTTACACACAGGTCTACGCACACACACAAGCTTACACATGCAAGCATGCGGTCCTACACATACACACACAACTATACACACGTAACCGTCCAGGAGGAGGGGTAGGCTTGGGGCGACAGGAGCTGTTTCTAGAAACAATAGCCCCAATGAGTAGGGCCTTGTCGCAACTCGTTATTGCGAAAAACATAATTTGAATTCAAAATTTCAAAATTCAAATTATTTTTTTCCTTCTTATTTCTTCCAGAGTTTTTTTCTTTCTGTTTCTTATATTTCAAGTGTGCTGCTTTGCACAACTGTGTAATTTTTTAAAATTTACATCAACATTTTCCAGTGTTATACCAAGTCTTATCACTACGAGAGCAACAATTGTGCCTTAACTCATGTTTGGTTTGTCACCTAGACACAATTCTTTTATTAAGCCTCTCTCCTTTTGGCCATAAGAGAAATTCAGGACAGCTTTAACAAGTTTCGTCAAATTTGGTTAGTGCAGCTTTTCATCCTTCAGGTTAAAGATAAAATTCCAATACTTATTGACGGGGTTATCTGCTACATTCTTAGGAATTCGCAAACTCCACGCTTGAATACGCCACCTTGCGGTGATTTATAAAACTGCCGGGAAAACTAAAACATTGCCACGTTGCGTTCCACGTATGTCTGCTGACGTAAACACAGGCAGTTTGTTCTGAGTATTTATTAACGCAATCGATGTGTCTTAGTTTGCTTTCAGCTACAAAAATTAATTCGTCCCTTAGTAGTATTCTCGAGCTTCTCAAAATAATGTTCGTTTTCATTATTTCCTTCTAAAATTTGAGTTGATTGAGAAATGGTGAAAGCGAAAATTCTGGATTAACAAACTTGAATAACGTTACACAAGGTAAAAAATTTTATTGTTTTGGATGAATTTGTAAGAATTTGGGTTTTTTTTAAATCTTAATTAAATTAAATATATTTTACAGCAGCATTTAGTTGGAATGGACAGTATGCAAAATGTTTTCTTGAATATATTATCGTAGAACAAAATGAAAAATGTTTAACCGAGAAAGAATTTACTTTATTCCTTTTATTCTCAGCTGAAAGCAGGGTTGGGTTTTGGACTGTCCAAAACTGGTTTAGGACAGGACAGGTGGTTTTTACCGTCCAAAACTGTCCAAAAGTCTTAAACTGTCCAAAACTATGCTAAAGCTAAAGGGGTGTAATCTAATCAATTCGTATTTACTGCAATGTTTTTAATGCATAAATACTAACATTATTGATGCCTATTTTATATATATATATATATTTATATATATATATATAATGAGTATTTGATAATATTTTTCTCCAATATTTGTCATAAAAAAAATACTTTATTTAATAAATTGGCAATAACTATTGCTAAAAACTTCCTTATATGTAACAGTTAGTAGAGTTATGAGAGGAAATTCAAAACACTACCAAGACAACTCATTTCAGTTCCATTTATAACTCAAAGGAATGTTATTAAATGTGCAATATTTAGGTGGGGGGGGGGGGGGGTTAGGCTTTATTTTTTAAATGGTTTTTTGAAAATAAATTTTACATGATGTTTCAGCGAAAATTGTTTTTTAAATCATAGATTACAGAGCAAGAAATCAACGATTAAACACTTATATTATAAAACTAGTGCTATTTTTTTTTAGTTCATATTTTTAATATAGTACATTCTTTAACTACAAAAAATTGTAATTTATGGCACTATATTTTGAACACTTCTGCATACAAAATGAAATTTTCAATGAAGAATTTAATTTCTACGTAACTAGATTAACATCTGCTGCATATTCAAGTATAAGTTACATATATATTTATACTTGAATGTTCACATTGAATAAATATTGAACAGTCAAAAAAATATTTTTTACACATTTTGTTGTTTTTGATTGTTTTCTACAAAATATAGTTTCTTAAAAAAAATCGTTTTGGACACTTTCGGACTCAAGGGTTTTGAACAGAATGGTAAAAACCTTGCCAACCCTGCTTTCATTTGCACACATGCATAAACATAGGGAAATTTGGTTACTATTATCAAAAAATAATAATAATAATACTAAATTAATGCATACAAATTGAAATTTTAATCAAGAATTCAACTTCTATGTGACTAGATTAAAATCAGCTGCATAAAAAAGTTGAATGTTCTCCATTGAATAAATGTTCAATATAAAACATTACTTTGATACATTTTATTCTGTTTTTGATGTTTTCTCTCAGAATACAATTTTTGTAAAAATATAGTTTTGGACACTTTCGGACAGTTTTGGACACAAGGGTTTTAGACAGGACGGTAAAAACCAGGGTTTTTACCGTAGTGTCCAAAACCTTGCCAACCCTGGCTGAAAGGTTTCGCCAAATTTGTTTACGGTTATAGTTTTATTATGCGAGCAAAGTAGCCTTGGCGAGATTTCGCGTTTTTAGTTAAACCATTTTTAATTTTTTTCATGAGTGGAATAAAATGGTAGTAAGATTACAGAATTCGATAAGTAAAAAGAAATAATGGTCAATCAACTGAAAAGAAAACTACCACCATATATTCGTGAGAATTTTGTTGATGATTTGCATAACATGACATAATTAAATCTTAACTCAGAAATTAGAAAAATCGAAACAGAAAAATTTTAAATTAACCGATTTGGGAATTCGAGAGAAATAACTCGGCTACAAATGCAAAACAATAAGCGCTAGCCAAGCAAGGCAAAAAAGTATCATCTTCTTTCGATAATAATTTGTAATGTCATATTGAATTTTCTAGCATTAATTGTTATTCTTGTCAGGCCACAATTATTATTTAGTTTTTTCAAGAATTGATAAATATCGAATTCAACATTGTGGAAATAGCTGCTTAGAACTACGAACTACGTAGTTTGCATTAATCTTTGACGTTTAGTAATGCTTCTTGAATTCTCATTTCTTTCTACGTGGGCCAGAATATCCACAAGACTTTGAAAATTAATTTAAAAAGAATAAAGCGGAAAAATCATACATTACGAACAAAAATCACAACACTTTTAGCATTTTTTTCGTTACCACATGCGCTTGTTTTAGCTTTTTCGTCCGCCATTAGACAGTGACTACAGTACCCCCTATAGTTGCGAATATCTTCGTCATTGATGTACATTAGGGTGTATCCACAAAAAAAAAAAAGTTTTCTCAACTTACACACTCTTATATTTTTCCTCTTAGTAAATTTTCACTAGTTTTCCCTTTAAGAGCTTGTTTTTTCATGAAGCATGGCATAACTTTCAATGAAATGCCACATAATTTGTTATGCATAAGGTGTAGAGTTCTTCTGGGGTACCAAAAATATAGGATTCATAGGAAATATAGGATGGTTTTTGACCTTTTTTGAAAAATATAGGATTTATAGGAAAGATAGGACGACTTTGATCCTTGTAATTAAGGATTCTTCTTTATGGCCACAATTTGATTATATTTCGAGGGCTAAGCACCACCTTTCAGAAGTGGAAAAACCTCTCCTAATTCTTTACTCCACTTTAAAGTTGTGTGTTCCCTTTTCAATCCAATAGGGGGCTCTGATCTCTTTTTCTCTCATGATACAAGCTTGCAGGGAACACCTACAGTTTAAGGTAGCTATGGTCTTTCTCTTTGCCTGCTCCTTGAAAAGTCCAGATCGCAACCCCTCGTTACATTGAGCCCCATTATATCGCAGTTTTCAACTGTCTTCTGAAAATTAAGTAAAAAACACTTTTGGGAAGAAAAAATGTACCCTTTTAAGAAAAGTCTGCTCTTTTTATGAGCTGAACAAAACTGGTATGTTGTACATTAATCAGAACTTATTGCAATTTATGTTGCAACTTTTAATTTTCATTTCATGAGGAAAAGAAATCAAAAATTTGAAATTATATTTTTTCATCTGAAAGAATAATTGATAAACTAAATGATTTTTTTTTGTTTTTACTAAAAAATTCCAATAAACTGAATTTGTTGTATATGCACAAATCATTTATTTGGACATGAAATAAATAATCTTTTTTTTACAACCTTGGTCATAACACATTTTTGGATACATCATGTCTGTAGCTTACAGAACTTATCGACTTCCCCCCCCCCCCATACCTGGGGTGGCATGCGTGGTCTATAATAACAGAAGTCCAGAAATTCCTACAATAAACTTATCCAGATGTTTTTTTATTATTTTACTGAAAATATTTCATTTACGAACAAAAAATCCATCCTGTCTGAGCAGTTCAAAGTGTTGACCTAACTAAAGTTTCATCATTAACTGCCATAAAATCTGGAGCCACTTAACATTAAAATAATCTGGCATAAGTTTGGGAATTTGGAATCTGTTCAAAGCTTACATAATTAGAACAAGATTAATGGTTTTTAACTGACAAATTCAAGAGTTAACTTGCATAAATGATTTTTTCAACATGCTTTATTGTAATAGCTGTGCAAGTTTTACTTAAGTAAATGTAGACTTCGTTTATCCAAATTAAAACTTTAAGGACAGGTCATTCAGGAAAGGTCCTTATTTTGATCAGATGTTTTAGGGTTTATTCATTAAATTTCAAAGCAATGGAGGAATAATTTTATGAATTTAAGTTGTTTAGATGCTGCTTTTTATATTCTAACAGTATTTATGATGTTGAGTGTTTATAATCAAGTTTTGTGTGCCTTTGGTAAAATCCTGTTCAAAACAGTGCTCTTACTACAAAAATTCCATATGCAATTTGTACCAAGTTTTATCTGTTAATCCATATTAACTCTTCAACATTTTTCAGGAGCAAATAGCTTTTTTTTTTTTTGAGAACTAAAAATTGTGGCACTCCCAGCAAATTACAATAAGAAATTTTGAAAAATATTCACATAGCTTTTGATCATGAAGGTGAGCTTACTTCTTTTCTAGAGAAAAAAAAAAAAGGTTTCTTCTCTAACAAAAAGCATGTCCGGAATACTTTTGCAACAGACTGAAAAAAGGTTTGAGATCAGCCAGTTGATTTCAATCACAGGTTACTTATCACTGTTATAAAGCATATACAGTAAAACCATTCCGAACGGACACCCCTATTATCTGGAGTTTTTAATTCCCCCATCAGCAAGGCATATTAGAAACCTCTCTCGTACAAACACCAATACTGATACAGACCTATCAATTCTTTTTTTAGACCACACAAAAAGCAGGGGTAGAAGTGATCGACTTGTCACATATAGGACATTTTCCACAAAAAATATAGGACAAATATAGGGCACATTATACGAATAATTTTGCTATGAAAAAATAAATAATACATATCATATATTATTTAGTTATTCTTATCAATGATTTTGTTTAAAAAAAAAACCTCAAATAATATTATAACTTACATCTGAAATGACTTTCCTGTAGTTGAAAGAATAATTTTTGAAAAAGCAAAGTGTAATTTATAGACTAAATAACTAAACAAAATTTGAGCAAAGATAATTTTATTATTTCTTCCTCCCTCATGACCCAAGTACTAATTCTACTATTCTTTGATAGTGCTAAAGGGTTCAGTTTAGAACCTTTTAGCACTTGTATTAAGAGCAAACAGAGCTTGAGAAGGATCCTACTGACGTTTTTCAGAGTTTTCTTGATGCTTGAATGTTTCAGCATGCTGCCTCCATTGCTAAAATCCACTATTGCCTATAGGCACTCAACAGTTACAAAAATGGCAAAAAGCAGTTAAATCATCTTTTCCTTTAGTGCACCATGCACCAAAATTTGTACTATTAATGTCCTCCTGGTCCAACCACTCCACACGAATTTTTATTAAGCTATACGATTTCGCCGTTATAATTCCACTTATTACAACAAACTACGTTTTAACATCATAAGGAACTAACATTCCACGATCCCAAAATTCCACAAAAGGAAAAGATTGCAAAAAGAATATTAGAACGTTCCGATCAGAAAATGTACTGAAGACAAACATATACCAACGAAAACCATGATGGAAAACAAAACAAAAGGCTGTTGCTCCCCCCCCTCCCCCAAAAAAGCAAAATTCTAAAACCAACTTCAGACTTAGTTCTCGAAACTCCACCCAATATAGGGACGTCACATTGCTGTAGCCAATGAGCGAAGATGCCTGTTGCTTCATTTAGTCAGTTTCGTTTTTTAATTTGAAATTCGTTTGGGGACGTACTTTCAGCTATATTTCAGCGAAAGATCCGATGTCAGAAAGTTTATTTACTGTTCTTTTTAAAAGATATACAGGGTAAAAAATGGGAATATTGGAAATATAGAACATTTTCGAAAAATATAGGAAATATAGGATCTATAGGACTACTTCGACCCCTGAAAAAGATTAAATAAAATCAAAGTTTTAATCTTTTTATTTTCAAATTATGTGACTTTGTAATAATACAAGCGTTACAGCTTAGTTGCACGATTAGAAAGGATACAATGTCGAGTAAGAACAAAATGTTGTAAATAGATCCTCCAGAAAAAATTCAGGCAATATTTGAAAAGAACAAAGAAATTGGTTTTTTGACCAATGAGTAGAACTGCTCAATACTGCAGCAATTAAGTAATCTGATTAGCCGAAACCACTGAGAACTTGCATGTGCACACTCAGAATTCATGGATTCACCAATTTTACAGCATCTTTACCATACCTCATTTTTTACTCAAACCATGGGGGCACAAGAATCAAAGTGATTATTCAAAGGTTATTTTTGGAAGTAGGAAATAATTAAAATGACAGCCATTAATACAGGGTTGGGTTTTTACCAGAACATGGGAAAAACTAGGTTTTTACCGGTAAAAACCTAGGAAATTCTATTTGTCCTTGTTCATTTGCTGGCAGGCAATGTTTTATTATGTTCACCAATAAGCTTCTACATATATTATAGTTTATAGTCATCTATTAGTTTGTACAAATATATTTATTGCATACTAGAAAATAACCATTAGGCCATTGGGAAAGCTATAAGATGAGGGCTATCTCATGTGTGTGTGAATTTCAGATGTAGATTTTTTTTCTTTTCAAAAATTATTTGGGAAGAGCATGGGCCATTTTTTCTGCTATTAAAAACTTAAATTGATAGTTCCATAAAAGTTTCAAACTTTGTCAGTAAGTATATATTAAATTTAAAAAAATAATTTGTGCTACATGTGCATTATATCAATGTAGATGACAATCTTATTGTAACTCACTATACAGGTACACATAAAACGTATTTTGTTACCGACTGTTAAAAGGACATAAAGACTTAAGATTGGTAAATCCATGACTTTTTTCCTTTCGTTTAAAATTTTAGCTTAGAAATAAAAAAATAATTTCATTCATTTTGATGCATGAATTAGCTTAAAGATTATATTTTTGAAAATTAAATACCTGATTAAAATTGCAGAAACAATTAGTACTTTTTAACATGAAAATTTTTACAACAACGTATTTGTTATGCATTAATATAATGTTTATTAAAAAATATATACATTATCAAGTCATCAGGACTTTTTTTTTTGTTTTTTTCTAAAAGTTGGCAAACATCTTCATTTATTCTTCATTATATATTATTTTGAAAAATATTGATTTGAATTGTTTTAAAATCAGTTTTTTTTTCCTTAAAATTATTAAACCGTTTGCATGCAGAAACCTGCTAAAACAATTTAAAATTTACATTTCATCATCACCAAGTAAAAAGCTGCTGACTTTTTTATTTATAACTCCCCCCCCCCCATCCCAGTTCAAAACTCTTTTTAAAGCGGGGGAGGGGGGAGTAAGTGCTGTTGAAAAGTAAGTAATAACTTGTAATAAATGATCACTCACTGAAAATTGATTTTAATTTAATAAAAAATGGGTACTGTGCATGTTTACAACTTTAAACGTGAACAATTTTAACCATAATTTACTTTAAAAAACCAAAACATGTGCACAGATGACAGAAACAATAAAATATAGCATGAATAATTTTTTCCCCAAAAGAAGGTAAAAACCATGGGGAAAACAGGTTTTTCCCGAGGGTGGTAAAAATTGATAAATACCACAGGTGGTAAAAATCATGCAAATCCTGCATCTATATTGCTTGGTTATCGGTGCATATATATAAATGACTGATAGTCTCGCCACAGGTATTGATACAAATCTGCTCTCAATTCTAATTGAAAAAGGTATGCCTGGAATGTCACTACTTTTTACACCCCCAATAAATTAAAACACAAGAAGCCTTGTATCTCTTGAAATATTCTTCTCCAAGCAGCCACTGGATGAGAAACTATGTCCACAATACTCAGAAAGAAATTTACAGCTTTCAACTTGCTAAAGGAAAATCTAAGTGCTTTATTTGATCTCACAAACACCACTTCTCAACTTCATATAGAAAAGGTCACTGAAATAGTGTGTTTTTGAAACATTTTTACTGCAGGGGGGGGGGCTTAATTTTCTACACAACTTACAATACAGCTGTTATTTTAATTTAGTCCTGCATAGCTACCCCCCTTCCCCAGCAAAAAAAAAAGCAAGGGGGTTCAAAAGCACTCATCTTTGAGAGACTTTCGTAATCGCAAAAATTAAGTTCTCGTTAAATATCCTTTCACCTCAGATTTTTAAATTTTTGCTACTGTTTATATGAACTTCCCACAATCACCGATATCATTATCTTCATAAAAATTAAGAGCTTTTACAATATCAAAACTTTCTCCAAAATTCACCCTGGCAACTCTTTCATCCACAAGTGCAACATGAGTCCAAGTAAACGGGAATGTGTAATTGAAGGAAGGTGGACTGTGCCCATTGCCTTCGTAACTTCCCAAAGCTGCTTTTGACTTCACTTTTATGAACATTACTATCTTCTCTTTACATATCTTATGTTATTTTCAATAAAATATTACACATTAGTTTTTTTAGTAATAAATGTAATATGGTGGTAACAAAAGCCGGGGAAAAAAAGTTCCCCGATAATATAGAAATACCCCGATCGAGCACCAAAACTTTCCCAGATTTTACAATTGAGACTTTCACACAGATGTAAAAGATAACAACATTAAAGAAGAACAAAATTTATAAAAATAACAACAGAAGGTTCATACACTTGTGGTTAAAAAAAAATTCCGAGACTTTCCCAGGTTTTTTTTAAAGAGAATTCCAGGTTACTTGCTTTATTCAAAATTAAGTGCTAATAAAATTATTTTTAAAATGTAATAAAAATTGTTAGAAGCAATAATGGGGAAGACGCAATACTTTTCCTCTTAAATTAAAAAAAAAAAAAATCTTTGATTTTTTTTCCTCTCTCAAAATTGTTAACATTCGTTAATTACTTGTTGAAATTAAAGTACTTACAATTGTTTTAATGTTTCTTTGTCGAAGACTGCACAATTAGTTGAAATATGCTAAAATTGCATTAGTCTATTTTCCACGTACATACAGTAGATCAGTGGTGTCGTTGGGTTTTGAAAGGGTCGACATGCTATGCAAGCCCCATCTATTGAGGCTCAGAAAAAATAACTCCCTTTTACAAACACAAATCTCGATAAATTATGAAACAAACGCATAGCTGTCAACATGCCAACTTTAAAAATCTTACAGTGTACACTTGGTTATATTTTTACGCTTTTTTGACCATTATAAAGCAAAGTATTAATATTTAAAGTATTATAATATTCTCAAATCCTTACCTTTACTTGATCTGTGCTTTTATAAGTAATTGTACATTACAGTTTCTCACTTAAAGAACTAAACTTTTATTGCATTTGAAAAATAAAAAAAAGCTGTTTTATATGACACGAAATAGTTCAAGATGCAAAAAATGAATGATCAAAGACTTAAATTAAACAACAGGGTACGCACAGTGTGTAGAAATTATAAAATGCTGCACTACGAGAGTACTGTACAGGGAATTAGTAATATTATTTCTGAGTAAAAAATGAAGATGATGTAAAAAATGAAGATGATGATGCTTTAAGCTCCATGATCAGATCGTTATCTAATACATTTTTAAATACGGTTGCTTTGCATTTTCTTTAAAATGTTTCCATTTATGGCAACAGCCCATCTTCCTAATCTCTTTAATTCAAAATACAAGAGGAGCTCCCATTTTCATAATATTTACTTTGCTTAAACATTACTCTGCAAGCTTCAATATTGAAACTAAGTTTCGAAATCTTTTTGTTGCGACTTTTTAATTGTATGCACTGTAGATTCACTCATAATTTGTGTTGTGCTACCATTGACATTTGGTAGTTGTTCAAGCACATTGAGAATCTTAACCCTTTTTATTTTTTTGTCAGAAAATTTCTTTTTCCTCCCGTCTTCAAACTTTAGATGAAACACTGAGGTGCCATTATATTTCATCAAGTTTAATATTTAGAATGAAAAAAAGATGAATGAAAGACACTGAGTTGATATTTGGTGCCCTAACAGCGCGATGTGTAAACTAGTTTGGTGTGGGAACTTTCGCTGTCAGTGATGCTAACTGGATGTTTAATCAGTAAAATCAATATTTAGTAGCCAATAAAGAAGCCGATACTTCCTTCAAAAACAATGAGGACGAAGAATTCACGTTAGTTATATATTCGAAAAATTCACGTTATAGCCATTTCGAGTAAGTTGAATCGCGTTGTAGCGGGAATCAACTGCACTTTAAAGTAAGGTTTGTGATTTTTAAAATTTTTTCCAACAAAATCAAAAAAGTCAGATTTTTTTAAAATTTAAATCAGATTTGATTTTTAAATTCATGATTTTAATCAAGTTGATTCAAATCAATGAACCCTGCTTTAAAGTTGTTAATATCAAAAAAAAAAAAAAAATGTTTCTAGCATTTTCGACTTTTATAAGTACATGAACTGCCAAAAGTGTTATAACTGTTAGTAGTCAATAAATGGTTGTTAAAATGGCAAATAGCAGAACCTGATGCATGAAAAAACTTAATTTCATTTGGAAAATACAGTATAACATCGATTTAAGGATTGTCAAGGGACTGGAAAAACTTAGCGTTATATCAAAGCTATTGTTAAATAGAAGAGCATGAACATTAAATACGGTCAAACCGGACCAGTGAAATATATCATTAAATTGAGGAAATCAATAAATCCGGTATCGTTAAATCAAAGTTATACTGTACTAGCAAAATTTATAATTTATATAAGCATCTTTAAAAAAGAAATTATTAATAAAATGTATGGGGGGAAAAAAACTTACTTTCAATGGAAGAAAGTTTTTCTGCTGGCTTTGTAGAATTAACTATGGTTATCGTTTCAACCTTTTCCTCTATGATGGGAGGAGGCTCTTTATAACTCTCGACGACCGGCGTCGGTGGCGCAGTGGCCTCTTGGCTCACATTTACCATGTCCATTGCTAATTGCGCATTCACTTTATTCAGTTCTTGAACACTAACAAAGCCTACACTTTTTTCTTGAGGGGAATCCAAGACCGGGGTCATGTCCTCTGCTTCTACGACTGGTTCCTCTTCTTGACAAACCTCCTCCTCACAGGCCGGAGGATCCGGTTCTGGGACAAGCTCCGGCTCTATCCGTACCGGGCTGGGACTTTCTTCCCGGTATTCTTCTACGGGGATGCTGGTATCTATCTCGTAGAATGGCTCAGGTCTAGACCTGCTCTGGTAAGTCTCCTCCTCGGGGGGCTCTACAGGACACATTTGTGGTTCCGGAATGACTCGCGTCTCTACGATTGGTGCAGCCTTTGCAGGCATGTCAGTCTTATCATTGTTTGCAAGAGCTGCAGCTACTTGGGTCGCAAATTGAACACATATATTGGGGTCTGCATTTTCCTACAAGAACACAAAAACTGTTTAACATTGAGCACTTAAACAGACATAGGGTTTCATGACCTTATGTAGAAAATTAATAAGAAAACACATTTCTCCCAGGCATTAAATAAATACAGTAACCTCTCAATCCATGGGTGGGTGATTCGCTTTGTGGTTTATTCATGTCAAAAATAAATAAATTAAATCTTTGAAGATTAACTGAACCTAGAAAAAACACACTCTTTTTACTTAACAGGTGCAAAATCTATTTTTAGGCATTGCTTTTTCTTTCTTATCCCTCCCTTCCAATGACATCAAACCTACCTGAGTCAAATTGGTTTGAAACCCGATTTTTTTCATCTACACTCGTTACATGTGTACAAACTATAGTCTGGGCAAATCTAGCCAGGCATCATCTTAATGCTGCGAGTAGGACCTCCATAGCCTTTGCAATGCTGCCAGTTAAGTTTACCCCTACTATAGTGTTCACTCAGAGGTTGAAATTTTACCATCTTCATTACTGAAAATTTGAGAACATATATAAATTTTCCCATTTCCAATATTTTTATTTCTACTCATACATTTGGTTGATAGGCAGAGGAGAAAATAGTATGGAAAGGAAGAGGGGTGGATTTATAGTCTATTCATGGGGATAGTGGTTGAACACTATAAAAGCCATCCGTCTCTGATCCATCACATCCTATGTTCAATTGCTCCCCCAGCCTTTTACTAGGGCTTTGAAAACTAATGTTTCTACATTTTAATGAACACGGTTTATGTCTACACAAAATACGATGCTTCCAATACATTTTCAAAAAAATTTTTACAACGTGAACATTGTTTTGGATTTGAGGCTCATAGGAATGAGTCCTATACTCTGGATTTATGCCGAAAATAAGTGAAAACATTGTAAAACTAGCCCTCAGGAAATAAAGATCGGTTTTGTCGATTTTTTTAATATTTAAAGGGAGAATACCCCCTATGTGAGTCTCCCAACTTGTTCCAAATGTTCATGCTTTTGTACTTTGCACCTGTCTAGCCCTTCAGAAGAGTATTAATGGCTAATAAAATGATTGCTTTAAATTTAAACCATGGCTGTGAAATTGTCGAAAGCTAGAAAAAATTTGGGGGGGGGGGCATTTTTAAAAATTGAGGCGTATAGGGGGAACACTGCAGTCATATTTGGATTCAGGAAGTCATTTTACGTAAGAATCAGCAAAAATTGTCGGATTTTTTTTTTTTGCGGAGCAGTGTTGTTAAAGTTTAAAAAAGTGGAAGCTTGGGTGAAAATTAATAAGCGGGTAATGCCGTCCCTTATTATTGCTTGTAATTTCTTCAATTTCATATTGTTGTTTTCGGAAAATGCGATGGCGATTGCCCCTGACACCCCCTATTAAATCCGCCACTTGAAAGGAACCCCTTGAGGCATTTATATATAAAGATAGGAGTGATTGAGCTTAGTTCAAAAAACTTCCCCTTCCTTCCATGGTTATTCGGTTTTTTCCACCAAGGAAAAAAACTGCCTTACACGAAATATGATTTTGCCTATGTCGTCCAATTTTTTTTAGTAAATAAAAAAGTACATAACAAATAAATCTATTAATTTTTCTCATTAAAGAAACATTTTTACATTACACTATCACACATGCATTTGCATAAACACAACATTGTGCAATATGAGAAATACGGGTTAGTTCATTTAAAAGCTTTTTTCTTTTTTAACGGTAGATTTTTTAAAAATCAGTTGGATATTAACATTAAGTTTTAATGCTTAAGTAGCAATCATAAAAATGAACATTTGTTTTAAAAACTTTGAAGAATGTTATTCATCCTTCATAATTGTGTGTGAAAACAGTGTGTGTCCATTTATTATCTCCAGATACTTGGCTGGGCAATTAACTAATGTGGATAAAACTTACCGTTTCTTTTTCATGCAAAGTGCTAGATCTAGGTGGAGTCACTGATTCCTGATTCAGTCCATCCAGGATATTTTTTCCTGTAGTCGGGTCTATGATAGGAAGTGGGTTTTTACGGTTGGGTGCAGGAGGAAGGGGCTGGCTCTGTGCAGGTTGCTGAGTGCCTCCCATTTGGGGCGGCAGTTGTGGCGGCATGGCATTAAAGGAAGAGAGAGCTGGGTGGGGCTGATAATAGCCTATAAAGAAAAAGATCATTAGTTTTAGAATTGCTACCTATTTTAGATATGTTTCTGCTATCAAGTATGAAGAAAAATATGTTTATGCATTTTTCAAAAACAAGACAAACATTTTTTGTGCAAGAAACAGCGTAGAAAATAAGCGGTATGGCATGTGGGCAATTATAATCGTATGAAAGACAATACAATACAAAAAATCGCATCAAAAATTTAAAGATCCAAAAAAATAAAATTAAAACTGACTATTTTTTAAATGTGAATGACAAAACTAGATGTTGATACAGTGCACATGATGATTTTAGATAATCATTTTTATTAATAAACAGGTGCAAATAATTTTAATATTTCTAAAGGTATAATTTTTTTTTTGAAATGATCACAGACAAATTATTCCTGTATTTGTAGAACCATCCATTTGCATGAGTTTTTCTATTTTGTAAAAGATAATTGATAAAAATTTGTAACATTATTCATAACTTTTTATAGGCACACATATTATGTATTATATTTCTTAAAACTTGTTTGTCTTCTTCATCAAAGCATAATTTAGCAATTGTTGTAGAACTGCTCCTCAATATGAAATAATTTCTTCCCCACACAGATAAACATCTGATTCCTGTGCTTTAACAGTCATTAGGTTCTTTGAATTTTAAGATGAGAGCTGAAAGAGATGCTAAAACGACAGTTATGCAGTACTCGGGGAGTAAAACTGTTTCGAGGGACAAAAATACCGACTTTACTGATCAAAGTTTATAAAATACTGACCAATACTGACTAAATTAAAATACCTAATAAATTTTGGCGCAACAAAAAAGAGTATCATACTTGGTGAAATAAATGTTAGCATTATTTAAAACGAGCAGCAACATAATGTAAAGCTTTTTTTTTTGTACACATTTTGACTAAAAGTTATGAGTTTGAATACATATACAGTTGGCTCTCTGTTTAACAACGCTCTGTTTAAAGACGGCTTTTCACGGTCCCAGATGGTCCACTATAGTTTTAAAATCATTCTAATGAAGGACAATTTCTACTTAATGATTTTTTGTGGTCCCTTGAAAGGCGTTAGAGACTGAGAGCCAACTGTATTTACTGAATTATGAATAACTTTTTTGAAACTACCAAAATAAATTAAAAGATCTTGCAACTGTTCAAAATATTAAGTGATTAAGCGCAGTATCTCATTCACAATTTTTTTCTTTGAAAAGTAACTCGAAAACAACTTTAGGAAAAATTCTGAAATCAGAAAATACAAGGTGAAAAAAAATCTATATATTGTACATTTAGCCCTGTTAATATTTAGTCTAAAAATATTTTAGTAAAACCCTGAACACATTTCGCAGATTGTTTTAATTATTAATCAGCAAATAGTTTCTGTAAAAAAAAAAGTTTACTTATATTGCAAAAGTTATGAAAGTTAAACGCAGTAAATAAAGATAACAATTTGAACATAAAAATTTTTTTCTCATCTTGAAATTAATGCAGTTGTCATGCATACCTTATTGCTCCGCTTAGGACAAAAATGGGAAAATTTTGGGGATGGGAAAGAGATGTTTTCAAACATGTATCATTAGAATGTAAAGCATAGTTAATGGTTGTATAAATTTAAAGATAAAATATCCAGGCAATGCTCTTATGAGTGAAAACAGATCACATAAGGTAAAGTGGGAGAAACGCCATACTTTTAGAATAACCGTGTTTAAGAATAATATTTCTCACTATTTTTATTTACTCATAACTGACATGTTAAGAAGGGAACTTCTTAACATGTCAGTTCTTGTTTGACTGCGCTTGAGTGTGATGCGTGCATGATAAAAAGATTATTTTCGTTTGAGCATTTTTTGACAAAAATTTGAGTTGCAGCGGTTGCAATAAGTGTTAAATGTAAAACAAAGACACCGTAAGGTAAGAAATGGTTTTAATGTTTGATCAACTACATTTTGAAACATATGTTAATACTTATGTATTTTATAACTATATGGCATCTTTCCAACATAATGAGGAGAGATGCCAAACTTTTCAAATGTGTAAATGAAGGGGTGTTTTGTTTATTATTTTTTTGTTTTTAGAAAGCCAAGAAAATACGTGAGGAAGCATGCCGTAATTAGGGGGCAGTGGAGTGAAGAGAACTTAATTCTGACAATTGAAAAAGTATCAAAGGAGGAATATCGAAAAATAAAGTTAAAAAACCTTATTTAATGCCGTGGGAAAGCTACATTAGGTTTTAAACTTTGTGGAATATTCCCACTTAACCCTTAAGCTATTCCAGATCATTTCTTTGCTATATCTGATTTAATTGATATAACTACTCCTGACATTCCTCTTGAAAGTGCTGCAACTCTAGCTCTGTCTCCACAAAAACTATCAACTTCCAGACAAATGTCCACTCGTAAAGAAACTTCAACAAATGATTCTTTAGAAGTCTTTCCCAATCCCAAAACTACCTAGCTTGATAGTGAACCCAAAACAAGTTGCTTGTCCGCGCGGAATGTAGGGGAAATTATTACTCAGGGTTCGCGTTTACGCGCTATAGCGGGTTTTTTACGCAAATTCGCGGGAAAGGGACGCAACTTCCGTGAAAAATCGGGTCCCAGAAAACCCAAAAGATAAGAACCAGAAAAAAAAGGGAGAAAATGCTAAAGATCTATTTAGTAAATGCTTTTAAGCTTCAAAATGACCAGGAGAATCAACAGAAAAGGACTAAAATGACCCTATCTGTTTATCAGCTATTCAAACACACCCCAATTGTGGACCAGTCAATGGAATTTTAGTGATAAGACTGGAGCTTACAGTGACCTCCTGGGCAGAGCTCAGGGAGCAAGTTCACAAGTAGCCCATTGTACTGTATTCTAAGAATAAGCTTTCCCTCAACTTTTATCTTGAGGAAATTCCTAAAAACAGAAATGAAGACTAAAAATAAGAGAGGTTTTCAATGGAATCTTCAGGATTAATACAAGACAATTATACAGTAAAAATATTGCAATTTGGCATTCATGTAACCAGAATTACTTTTGAAAATCATCACTTCGCATCTCCAATAAAAAGAGGGGAGAAAAAAAATAGCGAACATTTTCCAGATCGCGCTAAACACAAAGAGTTTGGAACTTTACATTTTTCTTGTTAAATTGCTTATGAATACTTGAATTTTATACAAAAGCACTTTAACCTTGTTCTTTTTCTAATAATTGATCTCTTTTTGATGGGTTATTTTTATTTGGACTTGCAAAAGTCGGGTATCAATCGATCGCGCCATTTTCAAAATGGCGCGATTTTAAAAGTAGAACAAAAACCAAAACAGATATTTTGAACGAGTCAAAATAAAGTCAAATATACTGATTTAAGATTGCAAATGAGCAATTTTCACACTCATATGAGAAAATGTTTCGTTTCTGCGATCGCGATTTTTGCGTTAGGTTCATTCGCTTGCGATTTATTATTATTATTATCTAATTGCCAATGATAATTGGGAAGGGGGGGGGGGTCTGTTTGCTTTTTTCGCTAAGAAAAATTTCCAGGAAAACAAAGGTTAAGGGAGTGCTTTTTGCTTGATCAATCAGAGGCACTTGTTTTATATTTTATGGTAAAACCCATTTTTAAAGTAAATTTTGAGTTAATCTCATTGTAACTGACCAAATAGTTTCTCTAATAACTAAGTCTTGCAAGTGTATTATTTGAAAATAATTTTACAATGATAAAATCACAAAAACTTAGGGCAAAAATAAAAAATTTATTTTATTTCATGCCTCCCCCCCCCCAAATATAAATATTTTTATATTATTCATTTACACACTAAGATTTTCTGTTTAAAATTTAAGGGACTCATTTTTTCCACCAAAGGACCCAAATCTATTTCATTAATGGGTCCCTGGGACCCAAGTTACGGATAGTTGAGCGCGAACACTGTTACTTAACAAAAAAAAAAGTCTGCATTAAATGTTCCTTATGCCAAAAATGGCTGCATAAGTCATGGACAATGTATGCTCCGCATTATAATAATTGCAGTAGGGAAATAATCCGCAAAAATTCCAAAAACAAGGAATAATAACATGTATGGCATCTCTCCTACACGTCATTGGAGAGATTGTGAGTTGTATATTCAATTTTTATTTATTTTTTCTTTTTTTTTTTTACAAGTCTAAAGCTTGTTAATGGTAATATTAATACTTCATAATAATGTATCTTCAAAATAAAACATACAGGGTTGATTTATATTGCATTTTGAATTTTTTACCCAATTTCTACAAAAAGTATGGCGTCTGTCCCACTTTTACCCTATTGTCTAGCAAATCTGCAAATAAATTGGAAAATACTAGTTTATACGCACAGAGGTAAGAATATAATGTGTTCTTGTGCATGTGCATTTTTATCATAAACACAATACATTTTAAAATATTGTGGGTGCGACTGTAGTGTATAAAAGATAAAGTCATTTTTCAATCATATGAGCTTTACTTTTGTCAAAGATTATTCTTGCATTTATATACTTAATTAAAGAAAAAGTATCAGGGGCTAAAACTGTTTGGAAGGTCAAAGCTACTAACTTCAGTGACCAAAATTTATCAAACACTGACTAGATACTAACAAACATTTTAAAATACTGACTAATTTTAGAATAATAATCAGCGATATTACGTGCTGCAAAATGAAGGCTTGTTTTATTTGTAATGTTTGGCAATGCCTAATTTATAATGGAAACCTAAAATAAAAATTTAACTAAAAGCTGTAAGTTTAGTTTACATAATTTCTATATGATGCTGAGCAAAGACCTACAAAAACTTTCAAAAGTTAGGAGTAGGGAAAATTTTTTAGATGCCAAAACTGTTGGCATAAAAAATTGGCTTTTTGAAAGCTTATCAAAAAGTGATAACAATAAACGAAGAGGCCGATTAAAATACCCGATTTTTTTAACGTGTGTTAACATACAAGTGTTCCGGGACTTCGTGCTTCTGATAACATTAACCGTGATCACATTAAGAGGTGCCAACTGTAGGTTAAAGTTAATTGCCTATTTTAATGAGTCAATAAATTTAAAAAATTCATTTTGAATCAAAAATTGATAAATGTTAAAGAATAGGTTAAAGCTAATAAAAATTACTTTTGAAAGGGGAAAAAAGTTATTCTGTAGTGGTGGTAAAGTGTAAAATATCATCTTGAATTAGTAAAAAGTTGAGTTTCTAGTGCATGAATCAGCTTATAGGATAGAATATTTTTTCCTTGTTTTTATGCCACTTCCGGTATTGTTCTATTGGTTGCATTGAAGTGATTTCAATTCTACGTTGAACTTAATACAATTGGTATCTTTTACAGGTTACAATACACTATTACATTCCAGATGATGCCAGACATCACATTTAATATTCCACCAATTTAGAGATAAAAATGAGATGACAAAATTCTCTTGTAGCCTAATGTAATGACATACAATACATTACAAGTCAAATGCTAGAGTTTACTCAATTTTGATGATTCAGAAAAATAACGCTACTTTTATTATCAGTCTAACATTTTAAATGATATAGGGGATGTCAATCTCAATTTCAAAAAGCTTAGACAATGCTCCTCTCAATTTAAAGAATAAATTTTAGGCTATAGAGGTACCATTTCAAATATACTAATTCACATTCTCATAACTCTGGTATCAAGCTAATCTAGAAGTTACGTTTCTTATATCCTTTTTTGATAACTATGAAAGATACTTACCATTAGAATTAGTTGCTGCAACACTGTTGTAATTTGCCCACTGATTATTCAGATAAATTTGCTGCCCTGCTGGAATCACAGAATACTGTTGCTGATAGTTAGGTCTTTGCTGATACTGCAGAGGGGAGTTCCAACAATTAAAATAATAAATGCTAAACTACAAATACCTAATTAAAATTTAAAACTAGTATTAGCCTGATACATTTTCATTTTAAACCATTATGTGAATTTGCCACAAAGGGTCCAAGAGAAAAAAAAAAATCAGGGTGCGTGCAAATTAATTGCATTTTGATTCAAATAAATTTTCACACATACATACATACATACAAAGTATCTGCTACTTTTATGAGTTTTTGAATCTATGACTTTTCAAAATATTAAATAGTTTCTGCTGGCAATTTTCCATGATTCACAGTGTACAATCTTTCAAAAATTTTTTTCAAAATGCATGCACCAGAATTATAAAAAAAATGGCTCCAGAAATTCATTTTGTTACTACTACTACAATCAGGGTTCATACTCAATTTGGATAAAAAAATTCCATGACTTTTCCAAGACTTTTTCATGACTTCATAAAAATTTTCATGACCATGTTACACGAAGAGAATAGTACTACTTAATGTCAGACTTGCCAATTTTTTCGGAAATGGGATTTCGAAAACCTTTTACGTGAGTGCCATTACCTCATTGAAGCACTTACTTGTGACTGAAAAAATATCAGTGCATATTGCTGAAAGTAATAAATTTTTCTTATTTGTCTTCATCACATAAATTCAAGTAAGATAAAAATATAATGAATGCAATACACTGATGTTTAAATGTCTAATAAATGGGGCAGAATAGTAATGAATGGGTTAAAAACTGAATAAGTTTAAATAATAAATTTACTTCATAAAAACATTGCTCTTTGATGTCAATAGTGCATCTAATCACTCATATAACTGGACAGCATATTCGTTCATTAAAGTAAAGCCACTTTTTACAGTAAATTCATTTTTCCAAACCAGATATTTCAGCTGGCTAAAAAGATCAGTTTTGCGAGCTATATGTTGGCCACCACTGTTTTAGAGTATTAGAATTCTCCCATTTCTATGTTCTATTGCCTGACTAAAGTCTTCATTTTAAAACTTTCAACATAACAAGATAAAGTCTGATAAATTTAATAATGAACTTTTTACAAGTAGTTGAAACGAACTCGGATGCAATTGAATCAAACTTTTTGAGGGGGCGTGGCAAAATCAAGAAAGTGCGAGTCCACTACTACAGAACATAAAATATAAGAAATACTGAAAATAATGGTGGGTTCAAAATTAGTGATGCCCCAGTAGTAAAATCACATCACAAAAAAAGGTGAGCGGCTGTTACAGAAGCGGATGAAATTGGATCCTGAAAGTCCGATTTGTTTTTGAGATGGTTCAATTTATATGCAATATTACTAAATCACTCAATATTTCTAGCGCTCTTTTAGCAATTGTTGCTTTCTTACTGCCCAAGACATTTTTCCATGACTTGAAATAAATTTCCATGACTTTTATGAAGATATTATATTTTCCATGACTTTTCCAGGTCTGAAATTTGTTTATTTTTTTTTTCCATGACTTTCCAGGATTTCCATGACTCGTACGAACCCTGTACAATGAACAATATCAATAATTGCAGACATGATTGTCAGATCTTGATCATTTCAAATAGGGAGAGGGGGGGGGGGGATGCCCTAAAACTTTCGTGGCTTTCAGTCATCTTCCTAAACATTCCAGCACATTAGAATTTCTGGACAAAGTGCCATGATCCCTTGCGAATGTCACTATTATATAAATGCCAAAAATTTACAAAAATATTAGTTTCAAAAATTTTAGGAATTTAAAAGAAAATTCAAACTTTAAGACATGCACAGTCACATTTTTAAAATGACTTTAAAGATACTGCTAACAAACCTTTTTTGTAATTACTGTCCAAGTTTTACACATTAGTAAATTGCTATCATAATAGTTTAAATAGTTTAATTTGAACTTGAATTGCACAAAAGTAAGATCTCTCAAAAATTATTCCAAGAACAGTTTAAATTATTTATGAAAAGTTTTAGTAACTTATTTATTTATTTTTTTTTTTTAAAAATTCAGAAATTTCTTAAACGAAGAAAAGGTCAATGGACCTCCATCGAAATTTCAAAGAAGATTCGCCTAAGTCAGAATATATGTGCAAGGATGCTTACACCTTCATGATCCCAAATTCATTCAAGTTACGAATATTTACATAATTTTCGAGGAATAAAAGAAGGCAATTGAATCAAATACAAACTTTCGGAATCGTAAGACGCATAAGAGGTTGAAATATTGAAACAATAGTGAAACTTCTCTTTTTCAGTTGCTTCTAATCCCTTCCACACAAAAGGGCTTAGTAGGGTATATCCTTTTTACACTAAAAAAAAAAAAAAATACAGTCGGAACTCGACTTACGAGAGGGATGGGTTCCAAGACACCTCGCGCAAGTCGAAATTTCGCGTTGTGGAACAATATATAAGCATACCCAATTAAACTCGCGTTATAGCCATTTCGGGTAAGTCGAAACGCGTTGTAGCGGGATCCGACTATTTCCTAAAAGATTAAGAGCTATGCGTCTGCAGATTTTTTTCTAGAATCAGTCATTGAAAGATCTTGCAGTTTCTACTGCAGGGACTTCAATTTATGTAGTGAGTTATTTAAGAATAGAAGATATGGAATGGTATAACATTTTGCTGCATCCATAAACGTGCTGGTGTAAACAGCACTCGGCTCTAATACTAACAGGAGAGTGAACTTGGAGGTCCATATTTTGCCCAAGAGAGTAAAAAAAAAAAGCACTCTTTTCACATAGTAAACTAATTTTATCCTGTAAAGTGTTTTCCCATGCATTTCTCAATAAACAAGATAGTTTATGATGTAAAGCACTTTGCGATAATTATTCGAAATTCAGAAAGCAAGCTCTATTGTTTAAGAATGGCAATTTATCTCTAATCTTACTACGACAGCTCAATGATAAATGGAGACACCCCACAGCAGAGGCCAAATCATAAATATATATCTACATATATGTTATGGTTTTTAAATGTGATAAATCTGGGGATTTTGTACAATCCTTGGTGATTGTTCACAATCCCCACTAAAATTGGTAAATGTGATAAAATATTGAATATTTAGCCATATTTATCACATTTACCGGTTAATTTATACAATCCCTGACTCGTAACGGGGAATGTAAATAAAACCATACGTAGCCAAAATTTTTGCGGTTTGCTTAGCTACTTGGCTTTTTTTTATGATGCATAGTATCCCCACACACCACAAGGGCTTTTGGTCGGATGCACTTGTCTGAGTCTGCGGCATTTATTGACCACGTTACATAGGATTTCATTTTCAATTCAATACTTTACCGGACGGCCATTTTAATGTATACTATATAAATAAAATGCAATTTAGCATAATAATGAATCTTTGTAGGTCATATTTTGTTTTTTTTGTTATGCATTTTTAAAATGTTCTCTTCAGTTTTATGTTTTATTCTTTTGAATTCGAAATGTAATTTCTACTGAGAAAAATAGTTTATGTACCTTGGCTCAATTTTTTTTGCTACTTTGTTTTAAACCGTATTTTCATTAATTCGCACAACATGGATCCCTTATTTGTACAAATAAATGAGATTCTACTGTATTTCTGATGTGCTGGCAAGACCTTTTTTTTGGGATATTATCTTTCTTGGTTGTACAGAGTTTCTAATAATGGCCGATATACCTCAGCATTTCAATTTCAAGTTTTAGTAACTGTCATGAACTCAAAAAAAAAAAAAAAAAAAAAAAAAACACACACACCACACACACACGTACACAGGTCTTTCTTAGTGAAAGAAAACTACAACGATTCGTTAATAAAAGCGAATAGTTAAATATTTTCGTGGCAAAAAGTTGTGGAAAAAAATTCCAAAAGACTAAAAAGATGTGACGTAATAATGACAAATCTGTCAATGTTTAAAAACTAATCTTTCCCATAAATGAGACAGGCTACAAACGTTAGATTTTACATTTTTACGTGTATTTTGCAGAAATGTTTACCATAACTCTTGAAGCAAATTTATCAGTAGGCCATTGTGGCAAAGACAGAATATTAAACAAGCTCTTAAGAAAAGGTACATGAGCAATATTACCGAAGTATGTTATATTTTTTAATGTAATTTACAACAGTATTGTACATAAAAGTGTTTTATGAAACATCTAATAAAAATAAATTAAAAGAGTGTTACTTAAAAAAAAAATTTCCCTTTATAATTAAGACCTTGTTCGGAAAAATATCCAAATTTATTACATTCCCCATTGTGAGGTTGGTGATTGCAGAGAAAAAAAAGTAAATTTAAACACTTTTACTTGGTTTAATAGTCATTATGTCATTTTAGAGCAGCAAATTTGTTGTACACCCCCCCCCCCCCCCCCCGAATGTTCCAAAAAAAAGTTTATGCAAAAATGAAGTTTATACAATTGGTCAGAAATAAATTTCAATTTTTGTGGTTAATCAAAAATTTACATTAAAAAACCAGTGAAATTATGAACGCATTTTATAAAATTGTCCCAGCAATACTATAATCAATTCTCTTAAAATTCGATCAATTAAGCAATTAAAAATTTTTTTTGCAGAAATTTATCAAAATTGCAATATTTGATTTTTTTTTAAAATAAAACTCTTACTATTTTGAGTTTCATCCCCTCTCCCTCCTGGTTAAGAAGTTGTAACCTGGAGTGGGCCTTCCTCCTTCTCCTCCCATAGTGACGCCTTCAGATTATGTTATTTATGACACATCATCTTATTTGTTTGTTTTAAGATATTTAATTAAAGTAAAGCAAAACTAGTTTTATTACTTTTTTTTGACTGAAATATTTTTGTAAGCTTTGATAGATATCAAACCTTGTTTTAAATGTAAAAGTAATTTTTAGTGTTAAATATTTTTTTTGGAATAAAACCCTCGTTACTCTACAAAACATATTCAAATTCATTACATTCCCCATCACGAGTCAGGGACTGTATAAATAAACCGATAAATGTGATAAATATTGAATAATTGATCACATTTACCAAGTTTATTGGTGATTGTGTATAATGACCGGTAATTATATACAATCACCAATTTATCACATTTACCGTAATATATATATATATATATATATATATATATATATATATATATATATAACCAAAGTTTTAGCAGATAACTTTAAATAATCATATCAGTGCTGAAGCTCATGCAATTTATTTCAACATACTTATTATTTTTCATGATTTCTTTTTCTCTATTACAGAGCTCAGAAATTAAAATATAAAAAGTACAACTTTGCAAAAGTAACAGTAGAGCACAGACTGAGACTTACCATTTGTGTGCAGTCAACTGGTGATGTGTATTCACAATAATGGGCTGCATGGGATGATGGTGGAAAGCATGTGAAGGCACCATCTGTACCGTATGACTGTACTGAGGAGTGGAAGGGGGCTGTTGTCCCCCTGAAGAACCTGCACCTCCACCTTGATTCACCACTGTTGTGAGGGGGGCACGGCCCATGCCAGGCAGAGTACGAGGCACCACATTGCTCCGAGTATAATAGTTCTACAATGACGCAAAATCCATGCTTCAAAATCATTTACAGTATAAGGGTACTTATTGCAACATCAATACGACACCAAGAACGAAAAAATCTTTTAAAATTTTACATAATTTACTGGGTATGTTTGTCTAAAAAATAACATGTCCGACTAACATGCCAGTTTTTTTACTGAATATCAATAAGAGCGTTTAAATTTGTCGTAAAGCATTAAACAGAAAAATAATACAAATCATAAAAAAATTAGTTTTAAAAAATAGTACATAATAAGCCAGTTAAAATTTATAAAATTTAAATAAAATGAAGGGGAAGATCGCTTTTTACAACAAATTAAAAACAATAAACCACAAAAAATTTTGTAGTGAAAAAAAAAAAAAAAAAAAAAAAAAAACCTGAATATTTTTTAAATGTGAATGACAAAACTAGATGTTGATGAAGTGGAAGAAAAAAAAAAACTTCAAATTTTTCCTTAGCCAAAATATTTTTTCAGGGAGAATTATTTATTTTTTTTAATGAAAAAATACCCCCCTCCCCCCATTAATCTGCCTTTTTCTGATTGGTGAAACTACAATTATTTTCTGATCCTGGGTTCTGTCCCTACCGTTTGAGACACCCTGTAAGAATCCTCCAGTGTTGTAAGGTCAAGCCTCAGACCTTCTCTTCCGGAAAGGAGAAGTTTTGGTAACAGATCGGACCGGATAATTTGAGTGTGGCCGGTGAAAAGGAAGCAGCTTCAGTGGCGTGGCTAGCGAGAGCCGGGGTGGTGTGTTTTGGTGGAAAGAGTTATGTTTTAACATCTATGTGTTTTAATATGTGTGCACTTTTTCATGCGGTGGTTTTAGTCTTTTGAGCTTTGTGTTGTGTGTTTTGAATTTTACTTCATTAAAGATTTAAAGCAACCAAGCGGACCTGTTTTCCAGTTGCATTCGATATGTGCATGGTTTTTGCGTATAGTGACTAAGCAACATTGTTCTTTAAGAATATCAAGGAAACTTTACACTTACAACCTCATTGCTTTCGATATATTTTCTATTTAAAAAAAAAAATAGGAAAAAGTTCAATGAGATAGAATACAACACAGTGGCTCAAAATTCGACTTGAACCATAGCCAAAAAATTTCTAGTTTTCCAACGGACACAGCTGAGTATCGAAAGAAAGAGAAAAAACTTACTGGCATGGTCGTGACGTGGGCCGTTCTTCCCAAATGTTGTTGCTGTTGGGCATTCATGGGATTGGGCTGCTGAGGTGAGGCAGACGGTCCCATCGACTGTTGGCCCTGGGATGTGGATGTTGCATACATCCCTTGCTGTTGGGCTGCTTGCACCTGCTTGCTCAGCTCATTGGCCTGCGGTACACCAGACAGGGCCCCAGGAGGAAATGGGTACTGCAATGGGACAAAAGACATCCATTTGTGAGATCTTTGGGAATAAAACAACATACAGTAGGGTTACGGAACCAGCAACAGACTCACTAGTTTGGATTCGAATAAGGTAGGAGGGTAAAACTGATAATGTTGTAGCCAATGCTATTGGTGCAACCATCTTGTGTTAGAGTGAATTTTATGAGCCAGTTGGTATTTACAAGGCAGTGGTGAAAGATTATGAACAGCCACAACGAGGTCAGCTGGTGTTGCATGTTCATTTGATTTTAATAAAGCTTTAGTTCCAAAAATAAAGAACTTTGCACATTTTGAAGAGAAAAGGGGGAATTTTGTATATTACTCATCCTTTCTTTATTCTGTCTGTGCCTGGATATCATTTTTCGGTGTCTGTTACTGGGGGGGGGGGGGGGGGGTTGGACCCTTTTTCGAAATATGACCAAATAAAAATATAATTAACTAATTCAGAGGATCCAGAAGCAGCCAAATGTTAGATGAGATGCTGTTGCATGAGAGAAAAAGTTTAAAAATTCTAGATACATTATAAGGCTCAGAAAATTGAATTGACCCGAGAGCGATGTCTTGAGCACGTCTGTGACTAGTGCCGTTACCCTAGTCTACTTCACCATTGTTGGCCCAAGATAACTACAAAAATCAATAGGTTTATAAAAATGTTATTTGCAAAATTGTAAATGAAAACAATGCTTTGGGAAGAAAACTTGGTCCTCAAATGTTTGATTTTAACAATTCTGGTTTCTTATTTTCAATGGCTTTTCAAGTAGATTAGCTCGTAAAGAAACGCCAAGGAATTGTGAGTTGAACTACCCACCATGGTGCCTTAAACAGCAGCATATTGGTCCTTTACATTAAAAAAAGGCTCTTTACCATGTTTTGGGGAAAATAAGAAACCTTAAAAAGAAAGAAAATAAAATGTTATGAGCACATTCTAAAAACAATCAGAAAGATGTCCAATTTTCATACTTGTGAATGGAAAGGTTTTTATTTGTGGCATCCTGAATTTTGAAAAAGATTCAGTTCCAAATACTTTTTAATTTACTTGTTGCTTATTATCTGAACAAATATCAATACAGTTTGCATTTTAATTTCTTTTAATCCCTCATTAGGCACAACTTTCGTCAGTGTCAGCATATGCCAGAGAGCAGGCAAGAAGAGCCAACAAGATTTCAACTGCCGTCAGGGATCATACCCTTCAGGGGAAAAAATTCAAGCACTTTTCTCAAGGTCATGTGATAAAATATCATATGCACATTTCATTTAATTCAATCATTAATTATATAAAAAGTATAAGGAAACAAAATTAAATTTTCTATAACAAGAGACATTTCAATAAAAGTTCTACTGTATCAAAAGTTTATCTGAAAATGTCTGAAAAAGCTTGTTCATAAATGGCTGCAAAGCACAACAGGCTTTTTACATAGTTCTGCAACCTTCAAGTCCAACCATTTTCATTTTAATTCCCAGATTTATAATCTTAGGCACCAAACCCTATGCCTAAAATTTTGGAATGCATCAATGTTTCTTCATCATTGCAATCACAACCTTACAATTGATGTGGAAGGCATAGAATGAAGTTTTTATTCAATTTTGAGAAGTGCAAGTTTGTAATATTTCTATTGGATGTTTTTTTCCCCTTTTTCTATAAAGGGAAAAAAACATGAAATTGAATTATAGCTAATTTTTTAATTTACAAAAAATGACAACAGCAAAAACATAACGTCATTTGTCGGACACCCAGCAAGATTTTTAAAATTATACGTACTTCTTTCTCAATAGTAGCGGGGGAGGAACTACAAGATTGGAGAGTGAAGTTGTTAATTTGTAAAATTTGCTTAACAAAATCAAAAACGATTTGCAACTTGAATTTTTTTTCTATGAACTGTGCTTTGCTTATACAGAAAACAAGTCTGTTTCCAATGATCTGCTTTCAATCTTGACAAAAGATCAACAATCATGTGGTGAGCTAAGAAAATCTTTTAGCGAAACTATGAAACAAGATAACTCAGACCATTGTTAAGAAAATTAAAGCATCAAGGATAAGAGCATTTTCAGCTATCATAAATCTAGTAGGAAGTCACTCTGGCCTAAAGGACTTCATTAGAAATAAGGACTCGAAAGCTTGAGGGGATTTTTTTTTTAAATTCTGATGTTCTGATTTTAGACAAATTGGTTTGAGTTTAAAAGGGATCAAAGAACTTTTTACAAATGAAATTTTATGAACGTTTAATTCTAACAAACGAAATTTTATAAAATGGCCTCTTTTACGATACAGAGTTTTGTAAAAGAGCTGCAAAGCTGAACCATGTCTGAATTGATCCCGTAAGTACAACATTTTCTTTTTTTATTACAAAAGTTAGGTTATCACAATAAAAACAGACTCACTTGAGGATATCCAGCTTGACCAAAATCTGTGTGACCTATTAGGAAAAAACATAAAATGTGTCAATCACACAAACTAAAAAACTTTATATTTTAATCAGGGTTCAAAAATATCATAATACTTTCGAAAATATCCGATACTTTGATATACATTGGATATCTTGATATACATCCGATATTTTCAATCAGCACAAATTAAAGTCTTCAAAATAGTTAATGCATTCTCTTATATTATTATTATGATATGCAGACTTAAAATTAAGGTTTCTTTCATTATTTATATCTAATATTTCATTTAACATTTTTATAAATTTTTATGGTGTTAGTTTAACATTAGCTCTTTTACTCATTTTTCTTGTTACCTAGTTTTACAGGTATGTTTCAGAAATAAAAGATATGCATTAGTTGGTGCACAATCATAAGACATTTTCTTTTCTGACCAGTGTTTATTATTTAACTAGGCACTTTTAATATGAATTAAAATTATTACATTACTAATAATTTTATGAATATAAAAAATGAATATTATATAACTTTGTTATATTAATGATGTTATAATACATCATTAAAATATAGTACATAATGTTTTGGTTATTTTTAATAATAAATGAACAACATTACTATCATTGGTATAATTTTTATATAGAAAATACCCTCGTTGAAAAAATAAATATCGGATATATCATGATTCATGATACATATCAGTTGATATGTATCCCCGATGATATGTATCCCCCAGCAAACCCCGATTTTAATGCATAAAATTTTTAAACTTATTATATTGTTACTGCTTTAAAATATTATATCCTTTGTTTATTGCAACTGTATACAGTGAAGCACCGTTAATATGTTTCTCTTTTATACGTTTTTATCAACTATACATTTTTTTAATTTGTTCCTGCAGAGTCTAATACACATTAACCCATACCTATTATAAGTTTTTTCACACAGTCCCTTCAAAAATGTATAAATGGTGTTACACTGCAATTTATATTTTCTGTACAATTAATACCACTTGTGGTTATTTTTGTGAAATCATGATTTCCTGGGAGTTAGTGTCAGCTTTATTCACACTTATCTGCTACATATCGAGTTTTTAAATTCATGACTCACGGGATGCAATATTTTCAAAAAAAAAACATCAATTTTTCACAAGAGTATCCAAATTATTACATAAAAAGTAGTCGAAAACTTTGTACTGCATAGTGAATAAAATATGACAACGTATATAAAGTACAAATTCAAAATGAAAAAAGGTTAAAAAACCAGCAAACAGCTGTTTTGGCACTCTAAAATACAAGTGCCATCATCAGTGCAAATACAGAAAAACGAAGGAGAAAACGTCACGGACAAAAAATAAATCAAATAACAGACTTCCAAACATTAGGAAAAGGGGGAGTGCTAGACATATCATTGACGATTAAATTAGCATTTTTCCATGTGTAATATGACTCCCAAAAATCTAAATCATGAATGGACGAACACTCGTGAATAACTTTGGCGGAAGAAAAAATAAAATTATGGCCACAAGACCAACAATGTTGAGCAATAGAGGAGCGTTTGAGATCCTGTTTTTTGACGTAGTTTTCGTGTTCTTTTATCCGGAATTTGAGGGATCGTCGAGTCTGCCCAATGTAGGCCAATTTGCACTGGCAGGAAACACTATAAATGCCCCATTTGTCAAGGTTCTGAACAGGGTGTTTAAGCTGTGAAAATTTTAATTTATTAACAGGAGAAAAAGTGACGGAAAAATGAAACTTTTTTAAGATTTTGGCAATTTGTAGACTGATTTTAGGAAAAAAGGGTAAGACAACGGAACTCGAATAGTTCACAGGAGCAAGTGTTTGATTTTTGTTAGCTGAGCTACATAGCTTCTTATAAATGGTATCAATAATATCTGATGTGAATCCCCGATCAACCGCAATACCTCGTAGGTAATTCAGTTCTGATGAAAGTAAATTGGAATTTGAACAAATGGCTAAAGCACGGTAAATAAAAGATCTAAAAGCAGCCAATTTTTGTTTAGGAGGGTGAACGGATAACTTGTGGGGGGGAAGAGAAACAGCAAAGGGTTTACGGAAAACAGTAGTTGTAAACATATTGTTATGACGAGTGATGGACACATCAAGAAAAGAAAGATGATTTCCAGATTCCAATTCAACAGTAAATTGAATATGTGGGTCAATAGTATTTAGGATGGATAAAAGGTTATCAGGGTCACTGACAGACGAGTCCAAAAGCACAAAAATGTCGTCAACGTACCTGACGTAAAAATCAAATTGTATAATTTTAAATAATTTAAGTTCGAAATAGTGCATGTACAAATCACTTAGAATTGGACTCAAAGGGTTGCCCATAGCAAGACCTTCAGTCATACGGAAAAAATTACCGTCGAAAACAAACGTGTTTAGTTTTAAGCAAGAACGTGTTAAATTGCATAATTCATTGATCTCAAAATCGGAAAAGTGATGTTCAGTTAATCTCATTTTAAGGCAGTCTAACGCACCTTCAACAGGCACGTTAGTGAAGAGTGATTTCACATCAAAAGAGGCCTTTCTATGGTTATTTAGCTGAAAAATTCGAAGTTTGCGAACAAAGTCGAGAGAGTTCCGAACAGTAAAACAATTGCTGGAAAGAAGAGGTGAAAAAACGGAAACTAAAAATTTGGCCAATTTGTAAGAAGCACTACCAATGTTAGAAACAATGGGACGGAGAGGAATGAGTGGTTTATGCACTTTAGGCAAAGCGTAGAATCTGGAACATTGTGCAACAGAAGGAATCAAGCGTTTTTTGTGACATCCAAGATACGCGACAAAGTTGCAATGATTGAGCAGGAGCTTTTTGATTTACATTTACGTGTTGCTAATTCCAGTCGTCATTTTGAATTTTTTGACAGGAGGTCTTGGCAGAGAGCTGCTTTTTATTCAAACAAACACAAATCAGTACTTAATAAAAAGTTAACCAGTTTATGTAAAGTTTCTTCTAATCTTACAACTTATAACTTACCAAAAGTTAATGTTAATGCTGTCGTCAATCTTTCAGATGTTTCCTGAAATTCTGTTCAAGTTAATGCTTTAAAATTCAATAGTAATTTTGCGGCCCCATCTAAACCGTCGTTTCCTCTTTTAATTGCTCCGGTCGAAAAGGCCTTGAAATTTAGTGCTTTAACTTCCACACAGAAGGATTCAATCCGTCATCTCATTTCTAACAACATCAACTTCAATTCACAGTTCCATAACAACAAGCTATATAATGTAACTCGTACCGTAAGAGATTTATGTGCTAATTCTGATTTAGTCATTACAAACGCTGATAAGGGGGGCCAAATTGTTGTTCTAAACAAAAAAGATTGTATCAACAAATGCAATAACTTAATTTTAGACGGGCCATATGAAAAAATCAAACAAGATCCTTGTAGTAAAGAATTTAAAACTATCAGTAACGCCATTAAGTCATCTCCGTTGATTCCAGATTTTCACAAAAAACGCTTGATTCCTTCTGTTGCACAATGTTCCAGATTCTACGCTTTGCCTAAAGTGCATAAACCACTCATTCCTCTCCGTCCCATTGTTTCTAACATTGGTAGTGCTTCTTACAAATTGGCCAAATTTTTAGTTTCCGTTTTTTCACCTCTTCTTTCCAGCAATTGTTTTACTGTTCGGAACTCTCTCGACTTTGTTCGCAAACTTCGAATTTTTCAGCTAAATAACCATAGAAAGGCCTCTTTTGATGTGAAATCACTCTTCACTAACGTGCCTGTTGAAGGTGCGTTAGACTGCCTTAAAATGAGATTAACTGAACATCACTTTTCCGATTTTGAGATCAATGAATTATGCAATTTAACACGTTCTTGCTTAAAACTAAACACGTTTGTTTTCGACGGTAATTTTTTCCGTATGACTGAAGGTCTTGCTATGGGCAACCCTTTGAGTCCAATTCTAAGTGATTTGTACATGCACTATTTCGAACTTAAATTATTTAAAATTATACAATTTGATTTTTACGTCAGGTACGTTGACGACATTTTTGTGCTTTTGGACTCGTCTGTCAGTGACCCTGATAACCTTTTATCCATCCTAAATACTATTGACCCACATATTCAATTTACTGTTGAATTGGAATCTGGAAATCATCTTTCTTTTCTTGATGTGTCCATCACTCGTCATAACAATATGTTTACAACTACTGTTTTCCGTAAACCCTTTGCTGTTTCTCTTCCCCCCCACAAGTTATCCGTTCACCCTCCTAAACAAAAATTGGCTGCTTTTAGATCTTTTATTTACCGTGCTTTAGCCATTTGTTCAAATTCCAATTTACTTTCATCAGAACTGAATTACCTACGAGGTATTGCGGTTGATCGGGGATTCACATCAGATATTATTGATACCATTTATAAGAAGCTATGTAGCTCAGCTAACAAAAATCAAACACTTGCTCCTGTGAACTATTCGAGTTCCGTTGTCTTACCCTTTTTTCCTAAAATCAGTCTACAAATTGCCAAAATCTTAAAAAAGTTTCATTTTTCCGTCACTTTTTCTCCTGTTAATAAATTAAAATTTTCACAGCTTAAACACCCTGTTCAGAACCTTGACAAATGGGGCATTTATAGTGTTTCCTGCCAGTGCAAATTGGCCTACATTGGGCAGACTCGACGATCCCTCAAATTCCGGATAAAAGAACACGAAAACTACGTCAAAAAACAGGATCTCAAACGCTCCTCTATTGCTCAACATTGTTGGTCTTGTGGCCATAATTTTATTTTTTCTTCCGCCAAAGTTATTCACGAGTGTTCGTCCATTCATGATTTAGATTTTTGGGAGTCATATTACACATGGAAAAATGCTAATTTAATCGTCAATGATATGTCTAGCACTCCCCCTTTTCCTAATGTTTGGAAGTCTGTTATTTGATTTATTTTTTGTCCGTGACGTTTTCTCCTTCGTTTTTCTGTATTTGCACTGATGATGGCACTTGTATTTTAGAGTGCCAAAACAGCTGTTTGCTGGTTTTTTAACCTTTTTTCATTTTGAATTTGTACTTTATATACGTTGTCATATTTTATTCACTATCCAAATTATTGTTTTGGTAAAATAAAATTGCAACCATCTGATCTATGCTTTAGATATGATATATATTTCGAAAAAAAAAAAGTAAAAAGAGACGCAAATAGCTCAGCTACTTACTAGTATAACTAAAAACAAATTATGCAAAAATGACTAGTGATACACATGAAATAATTACAGAGTTTTACTTTAATTCTTTTGCTACCAAGGAAATACATTTATCAATCTAAAATTTTTGAAAATATTCTTTGGATTCAACAGATCATAGAAAATTTTTATATAGATAAGAATTTACATTTGTTACTTTTCCTCCAAAAAATCTGATACGATACACAATAATTACTCAATCACTAAAATACTGAAAAAAAGTTTTATTGCTAAATGATTTTTCAAAGTAAAAGAAGCTTCAAACATCAGCAACAGTGATGTAAAACTACTGGTGAACAGCAAAATATTTAAGCTTGAGTTTTATTTATTATTTTCCTTTCAATTTTTTTCAATAAATATTTTATTTTATAAAACATAATTAATCTAACTTATTTTTCTAAAAAAAATCTAACTAGCAATAATTAAGTATTACTTAAATTAAGTTAATAATAAATAAAAAAAAACAATCAGGAAAAAAATAAATTATTAAAGTACTGAATAATTAACTTACGAGACATTACCAAATTTATTATCGCCTAAGTTTTAAGATAAGCTACAAACATTGAAAAAGATCCTGAATGTGCAATTTTCAACATTTTCGGACTAATTAAAAATTTTACAGTTGAAAATTCCCTGATTTCTGTATTTTATTGATGTCCTAAACATTCTTAATTCTTTAGACCAATTTTATTTTCAAAAATCTTCATTAACTTAACACACTGCCAAAAATTAATGACAATTTTAATGAGTCGCTTGAAGCAACACAGATGCAAATGGCTGAAAATTTTCGAGTCGAACATGAGCGGCAAAATCAGAAGTCAATTAGACAATATAAGATATAAGGAGGGCTAAAAGTATTGCCAACTGGCAGAATCACATAGCTAAGAAAAACCAGCGAGTTATCATAAAAGCGGACGTAATCTGATTTCGAAATGTGTGGAAAATTGGAACTAAAGCGTACGAAACAGCCCAAGATGCGTAAACATTGCACCGAATCTGCACAAAATGTTAAATATGCATGTTTTTGAACCCAAAATCCACGACCAGTTGTCAGTTTTCACGATTTTTAAGCATTTTTTGCTGAAAATCGCAATTCTCCTTAGACCGTTTCCGATCATAGTCGAAATCCATGACTTTTGAAGCACCCAGGCGCCTGTAGGGTAAAATATTTCATAAAAATGTTAAAAAGAAAAAAAGGAAGGGGTGCCAAAAAAAATTATTTCTGGCTAACAACTTTGATATAATATACATATATATATTATATATACTAAATCAAATTCAGCTACTATTCTAAAGCTAATCTCAATTTTAATGACAGGTTTACTACCCCTAGCTCTGACACGAAAATTCCTGCCTGATGATCCTTCTCAAGGGTGAAATTACAGTTGCTGGTTGTCATCATAGTCAGATAAAAATATAAAGTATCTGCGCACGCAACTCAAAAGTATATGCAAGCTAATCATTGTCGATAACGTTAAAGAAAAAAGGGGGGGGGGGGGGAAAGAAAAAACATTTTTAATCATAAGAAATAAATACTTGCAGGTACATGCTCTGAGGTTACAAGGAACTAATTTTCATGCGAATTATGTGAGCCTATGGATGCAAAGACCTAAGCTAAATTTAAAAGTCTTAAAACTAAGCTTCTTTTAGCAGATATCTTTGCATGCGTCAAGAAATCAATAGGGTACCCAAATTTCTGAGATAGAAGGAAAAAATAGTAATTCGTTGCATGCTGGCCCCATATGATAAGCTTTAAAGCGACAGAGCTAATTTTGTGATTTGATATGACGCCCAATCCAAAGTTGCGGGTGTGACATTTACACTAACTAAATTAGTCATCAGCAAAAATATTTTAGAGTATAGGTTTCAATTTCTATATTTTTCAATAAAGACCACTTGCAGGTACATTGATGCCAATTTGCAAGTTGATTGATATTTTATTTATTTTTAAAAAAATTAATTTCTACCTGTTGCGGGTGTGACATAAAAAGGACATGCATTTTCACCTTGTGATCAAAACATTCAAAACTCTGTGAGTTATATCAACCGATCGAACTAGTTTTTTTTTATGTTAGACAGCAATACTCAATTAATTATTCTATAAAAAAATTTAAATACTCACTCAATTATTTTCACTGTAAAATTTTTTCAAAGTTGCCGTTGCGGGTGTGACACCCTGTTGCGGGTGTGACTTGTGTGGCCAATAAAATAACAACACACACAAATAGTTATCAATCAAACATTTTATGATTAGCACAGTAATAAATAAGAGAAATTGCAAATAACTAAGGAACATTTTTTACATAAATCTATTTTCCAATCTAGAATTGATGATTTCAGGGGGCGTTAGTTTTCTTATCACAACGTTCCGTTTCTCCCATGGTTTGTCTGGCTGATTGGGCCAGATGTATACATGGTTTAAAGTTTTTTTTTTTTCAAGTATTCTATTTGTATGTCCTCTCCATCTGTTTGCTTGATTTGACCAACAGTTATTTTTTTTTTTTTTTTGATGTAGAAAACAAAACTAATTCTACAAAATCTCCAATGGCATTTATATTACCAAGGTAGATCGTTTCCAATTGAGGCAGTAATGTAACTATCTTCAGTGCACTTTCTGCAGTTGGTGCCACTTGAATTGTACCCATATCAATCGGTATAACATGGTGTACCGATTGTACATGGCGGCAGTGTGCATGAAGCATTTTTACAGCATCTTCTGTGATGTTGCTCTCCGCAGAATAAAATACTCTGATTTTTTTTACGAGCCATTTTTGCTCCAATGGTAAAATCCGATGCAGAACTGACTGTTGCTCTACGCTGTAGAAAAGCAAGCGACACCATTTTTTTTTTGTTACCGCACCAACATCATCCACGGCACCTTTTCCATGAGACCTTGCAAAGTATGACCATGCAATTTTAATGTTGTGGTCTTTATGGCCGTATGACATTAACAGAAGATTGTACCTGCCTATGGATTGCATTACCAAAGGTTCGAGCTCTTCGAAAACTTCCCATCGACTCTGCTTCTACAGCTGGAGATGGTGTGGCACCTTTTGTCCAAGACTTCTTTCTCTCTCTCTACACTTCCTCCGCCTCCCATTCTGTTTTTGCCTCTACATTTTCTTTTCTTTCTTGCCACATATGTACTTTTTTTGAGTAGTTTCTTCTTAATTTCTCTTCTTGCTTTGTTTCTATCCCTTTCTTTTTGAAAATATTCTGAATATTTAGCCGAGTTTTCTTTTATCTTTTTACGATGATTTCGGAATCTTTCAGTGCTGTTCATTCTTTTGCAAAAAAAAAAAAAAAAGGAAAGTTAATAAATATAGCACTACAAGTTCAAATATATAAGGTTAAACTTGTTTTTATATATATATATATATATATATATATATATATATATATATGTTTTTGAAATTCTTTGAATTTTTTAACCCCAAATGAAATTAAGAAAGTTCCGTTTTGATTCATTTAAAACTTTAACTGACAACATTTTATACAAAGTGTACAACAAATAACAGTTTTAATGCTATTCTTATCATTTCTCTAAATTTATTTTGAATTTGAAGTAAAAAATAATCTGTCCCTAATATTACATTATTTGTTTTAAAAAGTAAAGGGGATAAAAGCCAAATGCTGAAAGCAAAATTATACATTTTTATACATATTAAAAAAGATAAAATATTATTTTGGTTTTTTAAAGTTTTATTTTAAAAAAAAAACAAATCTTACCTTATTGAATAGTTGTCTTAGTTATAAATCAAGAAATACAAAAGTGCTTCTTAGGAGAACCAATAATATAGAACACCAAACTAAATAAATCAACTGCACATGCTCTAAAGATACTAATTTTGAATTAATTGGGGTCTAGACAAATAAGTCAAAGGCCAAAGGTTAGGTCAAAGGTAAAACATTAGTGCTGTCATCTACATGCTTTCCAGGATTACATTTGTATTTAATTTAAAAAGATGTTGCGGGTGTGACTTTAACTAAATGTCACACCCGCAACAGGAATATGTCACACCCGCAACGCTTAATAACTCTAATTAAAACATTAATTAATTTCTTTTCTGTTTGTTATTCAAAGTACTTTAGTAAACTATTTTTGAATACAAAGTTTCAAAACTTTCAGGCAGATAAATTTTTCTGTGGGAATATAAATGTATTTTTTTGTTGCGGGTGTGACATAATAATTAAGAATAATTAAATATGCTTACCTTTTGTAGTGAAGATTAGTAGACATCTCTCTTCAGGAAAAAACTGTTGCTAATGAATGTCAGATTATGTGTGAAACTTTATAGACTTGTAGAATTGTTTGTTTAGCTGTATTAGACCATGGAACATAAGCAGTTTTGGTGCAGTGTAGTTCGCACTGATATAGTTCCACTTTAGTAATTAAAATAAGTATGTTAATGACATAAATGAATTTTTTTTTCAATAAAATATGAAATAGTATACTTTTAACAGTGTGTATACAAAATTTCAACCATATTGAATGAAATTTGAATTTTCATCCTCATGTCCACTTTTTTTTGGATTGGGCGATGAGCTTGTAAAAAAAGGAAGAAAGGAAATACAAAGCCATGTGAAAAGAATTGCTCAGTTGTCACCACTTGATGCATAACAGAAAAGGGAGGATTAACATTTTAGTAATTTTTCAACAGAAGGAA
The DNA here is from genome assembly GCF_026930045.1 of Uloborus diversus. Classification (NCBI taxonomy): domain Eukaryota; kingdom Metazoa; phylum Arthropoda; class Arachnida; order Araneae; family Uloboridae; genus Uloborus; species Uloborus diversus. Next base: position 126,241,514 of record NC_072734.1, on the reverse strand, counting down.
AAAAAAAGACAAGTGGAAAACTAGAACATTACTCGCAATTATGCCGAGATGTGCATGTCCGCAATGAATATATCCACAAAGCAGCAAAAATTTTCTTACAGCAGCGAATGTATCTGCGCCCATCTATATTATCTAGCTATGACTACTACGTTTTACATAAGCAATATTAATTTTAAACAAATTAGAAGTAAAGAAGGAGAACTTGAATGATTGTTGCGATATGCGAGTGGTCGCAACGAATGTATCCGCACAGCAACGAATAGATAGTATATATTCACCCGCTTTCCGCGCTTGCGTATGAGCACGCATGCGCGTACCACATATGCTACCTATTAATAATTTTAAAAAATAAATAAATAATATCAGATTAAAGGGAATTAAAAGTGAAAAGTAAAAACTTCAACAATTATCGCGAGATACGCGTGCCCACAGCGAATGTATCCACCTTACGCGGTTGCGTATGTATTATCTATTTATAACTTTTACAAATTATTTAAATAATATCAGTTTAAAACAGATTAGAAGTAAGCAGTAAGAATTTAAACGATTATTGCGACGTGTGCGTACCCGCAACGAATGTATCCGCATAGCTGCGAATACATCCACAGAACGCGTGGGTGCATATACTATCTTGTAATAATTTTTACAATCTAAATAAATAATATCAATATCACTTTAAAACGAATTAGAAGTAAAGATAATATCTTTACTTCTTTAGAATTAGAAGTAAAGATATTACCTTTACTTCTTACCTATTCGTTTCAAATTGATCTTCAATCGATCTAATCTATATCTTTTATTTAAGAACTTTTACGATTATTGGACGACGTGCAACTCCGCGGCGAATGTATCCGCACGTCAGCGGATGTATCCGTGCACGGTGTGCACGCGTGCTTCTACATTATCTAGCTCTGGTTGTCATAACAAACAGTTTGAAGCAATATTAAAGCAGTAATCATTAAATTAAACATATAATACTCTGCTTATGGAAATACAGGGAATGCATTTAATGTTTCATTAGGTCAAGAAAGGGGCAAGGTGCTTTCAGCTAAAAGGGCACTTATTGATGGGGCATTCCACGGTTTGACATTATGTAGAGTCTGTAACATGACCTTTTTTTGCCATAACTTTTTAATTTACCGTTTGATTTGCAAATTATTTTAATTTGAGCTGGTGTGTTGGTAGGAGAAGATGAAATTAAAATAATATGCTAATCAAACAGTAAATTAAAAAGTTATGGCAAAAAAGGTCTCGTTACGGACTCTACATAAATGTCAAAAATACCATGGAATGCCCCTAATAGAATTTTTGCAACAGAAAAGCTGCTTTTTAAAACTTTTTGGTACACTTCTTGCATACAAAACCCACATCTTTCGACATTTTTTTTTTTTTAAGTAACAAAAAAGTTTCATTAAGTTCCTTAACTTGCAAGAGGGAGGAGTTCTTAGAAAAAAGTTGGAGGGAAACACTATTGAAAAAAATATAGCGATAGTTTTCTCAGGTACCTATCAAATTACTTACAGTCACACTTCTACAAAGCTTTTTACTGGGCAAACATGGTTTGAGAAGTAGTGGCATGTAAAACTTCCCAGCTCAATATAAAACACTTTTTGATTAAAATCTTAAATCCGAAATTTTTTTATAACCCTACCTATCGTTCTCCAAATCAATTTTCTTTAAAAAAATTATTAGACTAACTGGCTTTCATAATACCATATTTTCCTATTAAACACTAAAAACTTAGCTTTTAAAAGTAGAGTAAACAAAATTTAAAACTTAAGCAAAAGACTTACTCTTTAAAACCCTTGGGAATAAAAGAATCCAAGCAATATGATCATATGGCCAGTTTGTTTTAAGTTAAAACAAAATACTGTTTGAAAACAAGGATCTCCATTGAAAATTATCACATAAATTCAGAATCTAAAAATATTTTTCCAACAAAAATGAAGTTTTCAGCCACAAAGTAATTTTTATTTAAAATATATCTATATTCTTGATGAGGGCAGAGTGGACAAGAGTCAAAGCAGGTTGGTACCTTGTCAAGTTTGACTGGCACAGATCCTCCCTCCCTCCCCTTTAAAATTTATACTTTCATTTTACAGGGGTCCTTACGTCAAAAAAAAAAGCTTTCCAAATAAAATTAAAAGCTCTTTTTCAAAACCCCTTTAGTTTTAATATATTTTAACAAGATATGATCTGTAGCAAATTATTTAAAAAATGCCACATTTCATTGAAGTTACACCTTTATAAACATTTTTCTATTTATTTTTTAAATGATTGATATAGTTTAAGTATAAATCAGTCAAAGCGAAAAAATTCTAGATAAAGTATGAAACATTTCATTTGGATCAAGTAAACAATGATTGGTAATTTTAATAGTATTATTATTTTTTAAGGGGAATGCTTTGGTACAAGTGTTAAGGGTTCGCAACATTTATCATAAACGCTTATATAAAACAGAACATTTGCAATTAATTAGGAAATTACATCATTTAATTATGTTTAGCTATTCAACTTAATGTAGCAATCTTACTTTACTTCAAGAGTTAACCAACCAACTTTACATTTTTCTCATATTTATTTACTTACATAGTTAATTGTCTAATATTATAGAATGTGAAACGATGCAGTCTTCGAATAAGATAACGGGCGTGAAGGTAATTTGGAGCATGGCAGAGGTGGTTTCAAAAAAAATCAATGCAAAACGAGAGCCGATTATGAGTTGTAAAAGTACTTCAACGAATAAATACAAACAATTGATTCACAACAGTTAAAATTACTGATAATTTCAGAACCGGGTTTCAAATCTTACAGTAAAATAAAGGCATGAATTAGAAATCCGCCTTCATACCTGATAATGAAAAACAAACAAGCGAACTAAACAGTACGTAAGATGCAAATTTTAAATCAATTTTCTACTTAAAAGTTTTTCGCTTCTCTAAATTGAAAATAAATAGCAAACGTAGTAGCACTGAATAATTTTAAGTTATCAGAACCGATCATGAGACTACTATTCACCTTTTAATAACATTTCAATACCATAAGATACATTCAAAAGATCGGAATCCGATGCAAAACTTCAGAAAAGTATGAGCACAACAGTAAAAAATGCAGAACATATTGCTTAAATCTGAAGTAAATCAACTTACTTGACTGCATATGAGCAGATTTTCATTGCCTTGTGACGAAAAGTAAAAACATCCACTTCTCTCCCATTGACTATAGTGCCGCACCACAGTCCAACAGAATAAATCTTGCGCCCCCAAAAATCTGAATAAATACCGTATGATTGTACAGAAATAAAATGGAGACAGAATTCCGAGGTAACAGAAGCAGCAAACGTCAACGATTGCTAGTTAGGCCTAAAAACTTTTGCTAGCCACGTACGACACGATACATGCACTCACTTCCTGTTGAAGAGAGAACTAGAGAACCATTTTCCCAGGTTTCATTTCGGCATGAGGAAACCATCTTGGCTGAAAATGTCCTCCAGATACAGGGTTTATCGCTGAGGCATGGCTGATTTTTCGTTATTCGGAACTTGGAGTGGATTGACATAATAAATCATTCATCAAAATATTTTTGAATGATTTTTTTTTTGTGAGAGTTATGCACCAATTTAAAGCTACATAGTACATACCTACTAAAAATGGACATTTTTTACATTTTCGAACTAACCCTCCCCCCCTTCTCTTCCAATTGAATTTTATGCTATTTTACGAGAATTTTTTGCAAGAAAAATAATAAACATGAAAACAGGCTAAATCTCCTGGGAAAAAAATCCCCCAAAATATCAAAAAGGGAATAAAAACCATGAATAATTTAAAAAAAAAAGTTAAGATTTTAATAAAACGGAAGAAAAATGTGCCAGTTGCCCCCCCCCCCCCCTTTGCTTAAAACAGGAGCGCCTATCTCATCAAGGGCAATGCCACATCCCATGCCAGGAGTGTCCATCTGAGACAATACCTGTTAAAACAACCCCCTCTAAAAATTTTAATGGCACAGTCCCCTGCGCATGAAGTCCCCCCCCCCCCCCAAGGTGGCCACCACTGCCCCATGCTACAGAACACTCCCCTTCCCCTATGCTTGTCATTTAATTGGGAGAAGAATTTACTTAAATCCTTTTACAATTAAGTTGGCATGGTTTTTCTTGTTTTTCAACAAAATTTGCATTATGTAATATTAGGACACCCTTTGCCACACCTCAGAAAAAATTCCTGAACGCCCCTAAAAATTTCAATGCAGCAGTCTGCGTCCAGGGTTGTACAAGTTACGGCCAGTGGTGTATTTCACCATGGATAAAATTGGATTGGATAAAATAAGTTTTGGACATTGCACGTGGATTTAGGAAATAATAAAAGTTTTAATTTTACACATGCAAGTAATTAATAACTGCATGTTCCAAAAGGTTGGTCACACCACAGGAGAATTATGATAATTTTTTAGTACCGATGAACACAAAAGCTATCAAAACCTGCAAAAATCTACCATTGTTGAAGTTCAAAAGCATACTCTTAGAGAACGTCCCTCAACTTTGACAGGAACAGTTCTTATCTCACATCAACAAGATGTTTATACTGGAGATTGCTCATTGAACAATATCAGGGTGGCAACAGAAACTGACAAAAAAAGTTCCCCGACTTTTCCCTGATTAGGTTCACCAAATTTCCCTGATTTATGTTACCAATGATAATGGTTTCCTTGCTTTGCCCTACTTGAAAACCATTGCATACTAAATAAAATGCAGTACTTAAAATGTTTTAAGCTGTTTATTAAAAACTTATTTTGAAACAACGCTCCTTTTATTAGTAAAAATAGTACATTAAATTATCTACTAGGAAATATTATAGGAAATCTCAAACAAATACTCTTTACTTCCAGGCAACCAGTTAACATAAGTATTCTAAGAAATTATTACAAACATTCTTAAAGAAATATCTAATCATGATAAAATTATAAAGTTTATATAGAAATAATTTTGAACTAAATTTTCAAGCAGTATAATTATTGCTGGAACAATAACAAAAAAAAAAAAATGTGTACACAAGGTAAATCAATTTCAAATTATTTCCTTATTTGTCGGAGGGGGGGGGGGGGATCTTAGATTACTTTTGTATCAAACATCAAAATGCAAAAACAATCAGTTAATTTCAAAATATTTAAAATGAAAGAATTTTAAAGTCAGAAAAAAAAAAACCCTTCGTATAACCTGAGGCGACAGCGAATAATACAATGGCAAAAAGTTGATTTTTAACATTCCATTTCAGCAATTAAATTAAAAACGCAAAGAAGTAACAATTTTTAAGCTTTTATCTGCACTAACTTAAAAAACAAAGATTTTTTTCTTGAAATTGTGAATACAGTATGCTAATTACTTCAAGACAATGAGTAAAGGCAAGGGAGCAAAAGCATTAATCACGGCTTAGTCTTTGCCTGTAGGGTTGTTTATTTTACGTAGCAATTAATTCGTAAAAGGCAAATTCGACCTAGGTTAAATAAAAAACTTTACAGACACAGAAGCAATCACAGGAAGTTCATTCTGTGTTTAATAAGTTAAGATTAAATACTTTGGCGTTGAGAAAAAAAGATTCACAAATATGCAGCAGTGTATACTCGCACCTCATTAATTTTACTTTTTCTCCACAGATAATTGACGGAAGACGCGTAGGAAATTAGGGTACTTAATTTTGCAAAGCAAAAAAAATAATAAAAAATAAATGTTTTTCTTCATTTAATCAATTTTCTCTGAATTTTTGTTATTTTTTTGAAGTTCCCTGATATTTCCCTGATTAATAAAGTTCCCTGACTTTTCCCTGATCTGTCGCCACCCTGAATATACACTGTATACACAGAGCAAAAACATTTTCACTCTGATTCTCTGAAATGTATTTAACTTTAAAGGATGAGCCGCAATATTATCTACCTGGACTGTATTACGGGCAGGAGAGTGCACAGAAATTTTGGGGCCCGTCACAAATGACTTTTCCGGGCCCCCCTTCCTATTGTCTACCCCTATATTTCACACCTAGTTTTAAAAATATTGGGCTCCTTTCAGGCTTGGGCGGGGGCCAACAGGTGTCCTCCCCCACCCTGTGCATGCTCTTGACTGTAGGGCTAAGATTTTTAGTAGCAAGATTGTTTGAGTTATCACCAGAAGAAACATCTTGGCAAATTTCATACACAGGGCCGGATCTGTAAATTTTGCCCCCCCCCCCTCCTGCAACAAAATCTCAAACAAGTCTGTCAATAGGTCAAAAAACTGGGGGGGGGGGGACGCATTTGGCAGCTCCTTAATTGTTACAAACGAAGAAGATTTAGCTTCTGGTTTAGCAGGGATAGTCATATTACTAGACCTTAGTACTAGCAATATAAATTTAATCCGAAGGATAATATTCAGTCAGAAATAGAGGCGTCGGAGGGCTTCCTCCTGGTGTTTTTTCAAAAAAAAAAAAAAAAACAGTTTTAGACTATATTTTAAGTTGGGGAGGAAAAGGAGAGGAAGTCCGACAGCCTCTCCCGATAATCCACCCCCTCCCTTTCTAAATTTAAATCCCCAAAAACACAATCGTACATTATATTTAATTACGTATTGATAGGGGGGTCCGGTGACTCTCCCCCGGGAAATATTCAAGATTGCTTTTTGAAAAACATGATTTTAGACAATCTGTGGTGATGTTAAGGGAAACTCGGGTCATCTCTCGATAAGTTTTAAAAACTTCTAACTTCAAGCTCACAATTGTGAATTATTTCCGATTGTGATAGGTAAAAGGGGGTCCGAATTTGAAAATTGTAGCTTGAAAAATGCAGTTTTAGACGATCTGTGGTGATATTAAGGAGAAGAGAGATGAGGGGAACATCTCCCCAAAACTTTTTGAAATTGAAACCTCAAAAATGTAGTTTTAGACTTTTTTGTTAAAATTGAGTGCAACGCCAGTTTCTTGAAACTAAAGCTCTGAAAACGTAATTTAAGTTAGCCTTCAATGAAAGGGGGCGGGGGAGTTTTGAAGGGGCTCGCATACAGAACTGTTTCGTAAGTAAAGCACTAAAAGCGAGATTTAAGACGATTTACGATGATGTTCGCGAGAGGGGGGGGGGGGGAGCATTCTCTCGAAAAATTTTTGATGTACAGAAAACGCAGTTTTAGAAGATTTTTCATAATGTTAATGGGGGGGGGGGAAGAGATTTGCAGTCCTCCCCTGGTAAATTTTCAAAATAGAAATTCAATTGACGCAATCATAGGCAATATTCAATACTGTTAGAGGCAGGGTTGGCTTTTTGCCGGCAGAAACTGGTTTTTGCCGTGCCAGTGGCAGAAACTGGTTATAACCGGTAAAAACCGGCAGAAACTGGCAAAAACTAGAAAACGTTTTTAATAGCTCTAGTAATTACTTAATGACAGGCAATTAAGTAAAATGAAAAATAGAACTCCATTTTGTCATTGCAAAAACTCAATATAATAGTTATTTAATAATTAGTGTAAAAATATATTAAATAACAAGACTGACATTTCCAAAGCAAAGTAAAATTTATCATAGTTGAAATTGCTATGTGTTAGAAATTTTAGTCTTGTAATGTTGAAAGTAACAAATTTTTTCAGTTTGTTGTTTATAATTATTTTGTTTTCATTTAATATAAAGTGTAATATATATAACAAATATTTAAATAAAAATACAGATTTGTTTTTATTTCATTAAACTCTAAAATACAAGAACTTGTCATTTTATACTTAATATAACTGAATAAAGCTATTCTCAAAGAACTTAATCAAGCAGTTACTGATAATCATTTACTGGCCTATATGCTCCATCCAAAGTATTTGGGAGTAAATTGATCATGTAATCAAGAAGAAAGTGCCCGCACTTTACTCACAAATATTAACCCTGATTATGTACCTCCATACCATTACTTTACAAAACAAATCGGCCCCTTTTCCCAAAACCTATTTTTCTAATCACGTTGTAACAACTACTCCAAATACCGCATGGTGGTCCAGTTTGAAAAAAAATGTGCTATAGATGAAAGTTTTGTGAATCTTGCTTGTTCTTTGAAGATAATGCCTGCTAGTTCTGCTGGGATTGAAAGAATCTTCTCAAATTTCTCCATTGTGCACAACAAATTGGGAAATTGGTTAGGTTTAGAAACAGCGTCAAAACTTTTATGTTGTTACAGGCTGCTGCAGTGTGAAAACAATGTAAAATTTGATTTTGAATGGTGATAGTGTTGTAAATAAATTGTATTTGGGTTAATATTTAATTAATTTTCTTATACATTTTCTATTGTATGTCAGGAATTGCATTTATGTCATTTTTTTAGTTTCTGCCATAAATGTGGCAGAAAGGGGTTTTTGCCATGCCGGTTTTAACCGGTTTCTACCAGTGGTTTTTACCGCCTCGGCAGAAACCTGCCAACCCTGGTTATAGGGGTAGGGGATTAGGGAGATCGCCCGTGAAAAAAATTCTGAATTGAAGCCTTAACAATGAAAGTTTTAAGGATCTTCGGTAATATTAGGAGGAGGACAGGTTCAGGAGACCTCAGGGAGTTTTTTAAAATCAAAGTCTAAAGACGAAATTTATTCGACCATGAATGATGATGAATGATTAATTGAGAGGGCGTTTTTCGGGGGTTATATTGGAAGCACTCTCATGGCTTTTCGAAAGTGCAGTCCTAAATACTCATGTGTAGACCATCTTCAATGACATAAGGGGAAGGAATGGGGTTTGAGAACGTTTTCTCGGATTTTTTTCAAATCAGAAGTTTTAAAAACTCACTTCCAGGCCAGCTTTAGGGACGTAAAAAAAGGATTTGGAGTTCTCTATTCTACCCTCAGTTTGGCTATGTCCCTATCTTTCTTTTAAATTTTAATTATTGATAAACATGTTGGGGTAATACTTTCTCCCAATTTTCCTTTGCGAAACACGATTGGGATTGGACACAGTTGGATTTCCCATAGTAAAATTCTCAATTTCTAGCCTAATATTTTTGTTTTCTTGAAATACAAGCGTCTACGGTCCCAGATTTTTTTAACATTTTGAATGGAAGTGGTTATTTTCTGTGATACCTTAGGTCTTATTTATTCCACTTCATTTTATTTTAAATGTGTCTCTTGTATCTCTTGATCAAGTTTTGATTTACTTACAATTTTTATGTCCAAATATTTAGAACTTCTGGTGTAAGTATTCATCACCATACTTTGAATCTCTTTTAGCATTAAACTGTTTTTTCCCCTTCTCTCTGTTTCAAATATATTTCAGCGACCCATGCATTTTTCTCCAACCATTTTCAGGACAATATTTTTCATCAACAAAATTACATATGGGAATGTTTCGGTGGCCCCTATGAATCCATCCTATTTATTTATCTTTTTTTTTTTGAACTGAAGAACCATGAAGCATGGCATTGTATAACCAGGGTCGCTGAGAGACAAGGCGTGTAAGTTTTGTTGCCAGTCCTCCCTCCCATTATGCTAATTTTACTTTATGCACAATACTTTAATTTAAGCCGGGCCTATAGTTTTCGACTAGACAGACCTATCCACTATGCGGCCTAGTGAGTAGAGCACTGATTACTTTTTTATATTTTTTTGTGTTAAAAAATGTTTGAAGCGCACGTTTCCGGGGCCCTTACTTTGATAATCTTGATAAAAGAGAATCATGGATGTTCCTAAATTGTATTTTAAGATTACATTTTCTATTCCAATTTTACAGAAAAAATACTTTTGTCACTATTATTTCAATTGTTCATTAAAATTTACTATTTTAATTTTTAAAGCAATAATGAACATCATGTACTGCTGAATCCAAGAAAGGTCTCCATCATGCCAAGAAAGTTATAAATGAAACAGCAAAAAATAAATAAATAAAACTTGATTTTATTCCATGACAATGTGTAAGTTTATACAAGCAAACTAGTAGCCTAAATGAAAACGCTGTAATGATCATGTTTTGTCTTCCATAATTTGGAAGTTTCCTTTTCTGGTTAAGTTTTGAGTTAAAAGAAAAGTAAATTCATAAATTCTTGTGCTTTCTGGCAATCTAACTATTGCTTTGTAATTGATAATTTATTTCATTTAGTAAGGCTACTTATTTATTGAACAAATTATTTTTTTTATTGGTTTTCGCTCCTGACAATCAATAAAATCAAGAGAATACGTTCGACACTGTATTGCGACTATGAAACTTCTCTTTATTTGGAACCCTGAGCCCTCCCCTTGAAAAATTCCTGTATGTGCCATTGCTTGTACTAGTTTAAGAATATGGCATTTAATAAAACATTATCATTTGCATAGACGGGCTAACTTGCAGTTTTTGACTGCTTAACTTAAGAAAACATAAAGTTAGATCTTTTCAAAAGGTATTTTAGTTTCTTTAGTATACATATATATACAGTCATCCCTCGCTACTTCGGGCTCCAACTTTTGTGGCTTCACTACTTTGCGTTTTTTTTTTCAAATTCAGTAACTAGCCTTTTGCATGCGCTTGTGTAAACTTTTTCCTACAAAAGAATAACAATGCATGTCTTTTTAAGTAAGCTGAGCTCTTCTGAGGCGTGTAGTTGTACTAGTTGAGGGAGTGGAGGTATAAAATCACCAAAGAAAGTGAAGGGAATCGCTGTCTCATATTAACCGTTTAACACTAACTGGAAAGTATAAATCACTATTATTACTAGGGGATGTAAATGCATCTATAAATGGTGTTCAACAATGTACTAGCTTTGTAAGTTGTATACGGTGTATACTTAATACTTTTAATGAGGATAAATGTAGAAAGGAAGAACGTTGGCTAATACGGTCACTAACTGGCAATTAATTCATCATCGAACAAGTTGAGCTATTTTCATAGATTAGTAAATAGATTATAAGAACTTCATGTGTGCGTGCAGTTTATTTCTCAATGATTAAGAATGTGATATATATTTCATCTAATTTTATTAAAATATATTAAGCAATACAAATGGGCAATTTCACCGTTACGGATGTAACAATCAGACTTTAAACATGCATAATTTCAATTTGGTTTCATAAAAAGCTGCAATTTTTTTTTTCTGTTGAATAGTTTGGTGTTATTAATGCTATCAAAAATTTGGGTGCCGATTGCTTTATTACAAAAAGTAACGAAAGTTAAAAACTGCCTGTTACGGACGTAACTCAGAAATAATGTGTACATTGTCATACAATTGCCAATATTCCTGTGAATTATTCATAGATTTCTAAAATTTTCTTTGAAATACTTGTTCCAGAGATTTCAAGCTTTCTAAAACCATAAAGGTTTCATGGATACTGTTTGTAAAAATTTATGATAGAAATTTATATATTTGTTACGGACGTAACAAAAAAGTGTTACGGACGTAACATGTCTGATATGCTATTTGCACAAAGCAAATAAAAGCTTATGTATACTAATAATTTTCGTTAAGAGAGTGCAATGGTCACAATTAACACATTATTTTGACCCTTTAAGTTGCACTTTAATAGTTTTTAAAGATTTGGGGAGGTAGGGAGCAGCCCCCTTGCATATACTGCCATGTAAATAAATATAAATTAAATTGGTGCGTCATAAAAAGTAAAATTATCCAAGGGCAAATTAAGCAAAACAAAAGTGGAATTATTCAGTTACAAATAAATTTTTCAAATTTTTAACATAAACATGGAGGGAGAGGGGGGCTTCTACAAGGGAGTTCTTTTACAGTTTGAGAATTTTCGATGATTTTCTCTGTCTCTCAACAAACATATTAACTGCCAAATTTCTTTTAAACTTTGACAGTTGCCTTTGATTTCGATCGCCTTTTAATAGAATTGGCACGTTTTTGCCAAAGGTGGAAAAAAGCGGTCAAAACTGACATCGGAAAAATTCATTTTGGCCAACATTTGTCTCGGTAATCTAAATCTTGCTTCGAAACTAAATGTGCTTTATCTGAGAATCAAATGTAGCTAGTTTAATATTTAGTACTTTTAACTCGAATCTAATTATGCTTTTTAATTTAAGTTTTAAAACTATAAAATATTCAACACATCAATGAAACAGTAATCTAAATATTATTTTTTTGTGGAGAGTAAATAACAATAAAAAGTAACTCTCAGTAACTTTGGTTTAAACTATTAAACAGGACAAATTCTTATCTCTAAGTTAGTTTTCAAATAAGAAGCAATATCAATTTGGCTATGCTTTCAGAATGCTAGAAGTTTGAAGAGAAACTAAATTAATATCTGTAATATAAATTTTTTTGAAAAAAAGAACTTTATTAATGAAAATTACACACAAAATGCTTTGGATTTCATCTCGTTAAATGATCAAGTAATTTTCACAAAAATCTACTTGGAGAACACTATTTTTTTGTGTCTTAGTGCATTGATGAAGAAAAGTTTGAGAAATTAAGGAACCCTCTAGAATATTTTTATGCACGTTATTAAGCATTAATTGCTAATCTAGAATTATTAACACCAATTGAATTTATTGCATGATTTGGAGGGCAAAAAATCTTACCTTGAGAGGAACACCTCAGAGCAACAGTAGGATATCTTAGTGTTATTCCTAGGATTAGACGTCTTAGTGTTGCTCTGAGGCGACAATGTGTATTTCAATAATTTTAAAAAATGAAATTAAATATCCACTAATATTTATAAAATTTTGAAAATCACAGTCAAAAGTTTTGTTATATCATATTACATGTCATACCCTATATTTTCATTGCCCATCCTGTACTTTTTTTCTTTTTAATTGGAAATATACATGTGTTATGGATGTAACGTACTGCTTTTTGTTACGTCCGTAACAAAAAATGTTACGTCTGAAAAGCCATTTTTTTAAAAACTAAAGAAATTCTAATGTTTTAAACTATGGTAAACAATTACTCTGATGAATTGCTAAAAGGACAAAGAAGGATTTCTTTTAATTTTGATTTTTTAGGAAGTAACGACAACTTTTGCTGAATTGTTGTTACGGACATAACATTAAACTTTATTTTTTTTAAATTAAAAATTGCCTAATTTTATTTTGTAAAAAAAATTAAAATAAATGCATGTTATTATAGTATTATGTTAATAGTCTAAACTGTACTGCAATTAATTTTGTTTATTTTTATTTTGCTATTAGAAATAAGCGTTTGAAAATGGGATATTTTTTTCTGATTGTTTTGAAGACCCGACTATCATACTTCCAACTAGGGGAAAGGGAAAAAAATATTATCTAATTTTTATTAAAAAAGCAATGCAATATTCTTAAAATACACATTTTAAGCTTTACAATGATGTATAATATAGCAAAATAACTGTAATATGAAATTTTGACCTATTGGTTTCACTTTTCATGGAATTGCCCACATGTAATAGTGGCAAAGGATGCAGTTTCATGTCTAGGGGGCTCTAACTATGCTTACAAACCTATTCAAGTTGTCGTAATGTAAGTTTCTTGGGCTCTAATTAGGAAAATATTCGGTTTATAAATACAGAATCCTACTTCACGGAAATTCAGTTATCGCGATAAAGTCTGGAACAAATTAACCCTGATAAACAAGGGTTAACTGTATATTCCATGAAAACAAAAAGAAAAATAGCACACTTTTTTGTGCGTATTAGTCCCTTAACATAGGTGGTTCTATATAATTCACTGTGAATAGCGGACACTTCGAATATTGGACAAAACATATATTTAAATAAAAAAGTTTCTTGAGCAAAAAAAAAAAAAAAAAAACGAGTTCTTTGACAAATTTTCTATCAAATGTAAAGTGGTTACATTGAGAAGTAATTTTCCTTTTCTCTTTCTTATCTACAAATTAGTTTACAAAACCTTACAAAACTTTTTATTCTCACATTTTATTTTATTTTTCTGTTCAAATTTGTTTCGAGATTTTTATCACTGCAGTGCGCAGTTGCTTTCTTTCTTGTTTAGCTTCTAAAACCAAGTTCATTCAGTTTCGTACAGTAAAAAATGGCATATAAAGGGATTAATATTAAATAGACAGATTGATGATCAGATTACGCAATGTCCGCCCAAAATTTTCTTCTTTGGAATATTTTTATAACTTTTAAAGAACAGAGAGGAAATTACATAAATTTGGATCATAGTTGAATGTTGAGTGTTTTATTTCTCAAAACAAAATTAATTGAACATTTTGCTCTTTTCGGGTAAAGCTTAAGATTCACAGTTGCCACTCACTAAGTGGCAACCTAGTTTGAAAAAGTGGCGACAAAAAAAAAAAAAAAAAAACTCCTTAGTTGCCATTTTTTTTTTCTAAATAGTTCCCAAGAAAAAAGTTCCTGTGGGGAACAGGAATAATGTCATGCACCAACTGAACGAGTGGAAGAAAATTTCTCTTTGAAAGCATATGCTTGAACACAAAGAGAGGACAGAGGATCGATCGAGGAAGATTGTTTTCGAACCGTAAATGCAATAAATACTTAAGCATTTCAGCTACATATTAAAAACATAGCTGCTATATGTGGTCATTCACAAGAAGGAACTAGACAAGTTGCTTCAGAGCCTAAGTTTCCAAAGCAGAATTTCAAAGCAATAGCACGTTTTATTTAACTGCAAACTAATGAAAATAATGCAAAATATGCTAAATAACGCAAAATATGCTTATTTTAAATAATTTTTCTCAGAAGTGAAAAGTTTCGTATTTAAAATTTTACCTTATCCTCATTCAGTGGCTGACACAAGGGAGGTTCATGGGGTCATGACTCCCCCCCCCCCTCCCCCCAAACCATCGACAATAGTATCCGTATACATTGTGTTCAAATTCAAACACTGTATGAGTAAAATGTAAATCAGTTCTCTTTTCAATTCATTAATTATTTTTGAAACTTTTTTAATTGCTTATGAAATTAATTTGCAAAGTTTATGCCTATTGACAGCCCTATTCCTGAATGAATTTGTGCTTTTTATTGACAACCAAGCACTTTATGAAATAACCCCTCCCCACTAAAATGGTTGTCTGTATCCGCCCGTATCCTCATTGCTTTTGACGCAAATGTGCAAAAAACTTTTCAGCTAAATTGTAGTTTAATAAGGATTTTTTTTCTGAATTATTTTTATGCTACAAAAACAAAATTTATATTTCAATTTTTCGCATAGTGGCCATAATTGGTCATTCACAAGTAGGGCGGACAAGAGCTCCATGTAGACCCGGGGCAAAATACTGATTTGCAAGACCCCCTCCAACTATTTAAAAAAAAAAAAAACCCTGTTGACTGTTCTATCAGGGTTGTATTTTTTACCGGACAAAACCTATTTTGGCCATGCCACTGGCAGAAACCGGTTAAAACTGGTAAAAACTGGATTTAACCACCATAGTGCTGGCCAAAACTGTATTGTATAAAAGCACACTAATACGTATGCACATACAATTTGTATGTATAATGTTGCATATTTTAATGCATAATTAAAGTAAATAGGATGTCTGTTTACAATAACTGAAATAATTTTTAAAACTGAATTAGAAAATAAGTAATGTACTTTGATTTAATTTGAAATTCATTTTGTGCGCATAAAACTATAAAAACAACTATATATTGTGCTATTTACAATGTTCAAAACATATTTTTAAAGAATTATGACACATTTCTCCTATGATGTGACTAACCTTCTTAAACATGCCTATATTTATTACTTGCCAAGGGTGTAAATTTAATTGTTCACTTAAATAATGAATAGTTATGGAATTGATGTTCCTTACGTCTTTTAATTATGTAGTGGAGATCGGGGTAAGATGACGAGTTGAGCAAGATGACGAGCTGAATTCATTAAACTAACTAAGTAGTTCATTCTATTACATCCTGTAAACTCTTATTTGTCTGTGTGTTTGTCTATGCAACCTTGCGTTTCTATTTCCTCTGGGGCTAAAGGATGCATTGTATCAAGGGAGGTGTCGTTCGAAAGCGGATGACCAGAGGTTATATATAAACTAGTTGAGCAAATGACTAATTGACTGAATGAAACCAAGCAAAGAATCTTCTGCTCTATTGATTATTAACAATCATAAATCTTAATATATAAAAATGGAGTTTGGTAAATTTGTTCCCTAAGATCTCAGAAACTACCCGTCAGATTTGGTTGAAACTTTCACCGTTTGTTCAGTTTGGTACAGGGAAGGTTTATAGACCAGTTCGAAAAATATCCGACTGATAGTTCCCTTTTTATTCCAATTTTAGTCCCAACAGGCCGAGGACTGCTGATGACCTTTGAAAAAAGTGAGAAAGGTGACAAATTTGAAAACAAAGGTGACTAAAAGGTGACAAAAAAGTAACTAAAAGGTGACCAAAAGCAATTTGTTAAGAACTCAAAAAACAGAAAAGGATTATCCCTTTTTACTGACTTTTACCAAAATAGGCCTATATGCTTTTTGTAAAGATTTCTACAGTTTCTCTTTCAATATATGTTTTAATTTTTTCTATTTTCTTAGTTTTTACTTCACAATCCTTTCTTTTTTGCTCTTCTTTTTGCTTCTGTTTCAATTCCAAATTCTTTTTCCTTTCACATTCATCCATGTATGTTGTGTAATTTACGTGTGCTTGTTGCGCACATTTAATTATTTCTGGACCAATTGGTAAAGAAAGCAAATGAGGATATTCTTTTACAGCGTCTTTAACTATAAGTGTGCTGTTTAAAAATCTTTCAGTCCTTGCTGTCTTATTTTCACCAAAAAGGTGCTTTGAAATAGAAAATAGTCTTTCAATGTCAGCATTACCATGTGATAATGCAAGTGAAGCCGGGTTGGCAAGGTTTTGGACACTATGATAAAAACCATGGTGAAAACCATGGTTTTTACCGTCCTGTCCAAAACCCTAGTGTCCAAAACTATATTTTAAGAAAAATAGTATTGTGTGAGAAAACATCAAAAAACAGAATAAAATGTATCAAAGTAATGTTTTATATTGAACATTTATTCAATGAGAACATTCAACTTACTTATGCAGCTGATTTTAATCTAGTCGCATAGGAGTTGAATTCTTGATAAAAATTTCAATTTTTATGCATAAGTTTATTTATTTTTGATAATAGGAACAAAATTTCCCTATATTTATGCATGTGTGCAAAAGAAAGTGTTCAAAATATAGTGCAATAATTGACTTAAATGCAATAAATTACGATTTTTTTAGTTACAGAATGTATATTAAAAACGTAAACTAAAAAAAGAATAGCACAAGTTTTATAATATAAGTGTTTAATCATCAATTTCTTGTTCTTTAATCTAAGATTTAAAAATGATTTTTGTTAAAAAATCATGTAAAACTTATTTGCAAAAACCATTTAAAAAATTTAGCTCTTTTCTTGCACCTAAATATTGTACATTTAAT
Source organism: Uloborus diversus (assembly GCF_026930045.1). Taxonomy (NCBI): domain Eukaryota; kingdom Metazoa; phylum Arthropoda; class Arachnida; order Araneae; family Uloboridae; genus Uloborus; species Uloborus diversus. The sequence goes on along the minus strand of NC_072734.1, from coordinate 126,224,224 downwards.
AATATTCCTTTGTGTTATGAATGGAACTGAAATTAGTTGTCTTGGTAGTGTTGTGAATTTCCTTTCAAAACTCTACCAACTGTTAAATAAGTTTTTGTGAAAAAGTTATTGGCAATTTTTTTTAAGTAAAATGTTTTTTAACTGAACATTTTGAAGAAAAATATTATCAAATACAGATTAATTAAACCTCATTAATATCTTTATTTATGCATCATGAATACTGCAGTGAAAACGATTTGATTAGATTACACCCCTTTAACTTTAACATAGTTTTGGACAGTTTAAGGCAGTTTCGGACACTTTTTAACAGTTTTAGACGGTAAAAACCACCTGTCCTGTCCTAAAACAGTTTTGGACAGTCCAAAACCCAACCCTGAAGTGAAGTTTTTATCACCTTAGAAACATTAGATTATTGGAAGTTGAGTCGTTTTTTGAAATGTGCTGCTGCCAGTAGATATCAATGGTTTTGTTTTCGGATGCTTCATCATCTTTTTCCAGCTGCAAAAGTTTCCATTCATCTTGCAACTTATCGAGTGAAACATTAAAAGGCATGATTTTGGCAACCTTTATCAAATCCTTACAGCTTCTAAATTTACTTCTCTCTTTTGGATCCAAAAATTTAAAACTTTTCAGTAACCCGTTTGATGTGCAACTTTTTTCTATTACATACTTGCATGCAGTCACACAATGCTTTTTAACAGCTCTTAAAAACATAACCTTTTCATTTTCTTTCAGTTTTGACAGTTCATCTGTCACCTCTCCACTAACAACGAGATCTTTAAGAGGTAGTCTGTTACCAACTGCAAACAGTTCATCCGTGTCTACGTTTAAAAAATCAACTCACTTTACGACAGAGGCTGAGGGGGGCGGCATATTTAAGGCTATTTTTCAATTAATTTCACTGTTAAAGCTATCATTCAGATACTTTTCAAAGATTTAATTATTTAAAAAAAATCCTAAGACGCATTTCAAGAAAGGTGAGAAAGGTGACAAAAGTTGCAAAAGGTGACTAAAAGTAACCAAATTTTCAAAAGGTGACAAAAGGTGAGAAAAGTGACTGACTCCTCGGCCTGTCCCAATTTTCGCATAAATGCCTCAATATGGGGGTGGAAAAAAACGTGCACTTATTAACATTATATGTCCATCGAAAGCGCCAATTTTTCTGCTGAAGATAGCATCTGTTCGAAGTTTCTAAGTTATATAAAAAACGAGTTATGAGCTTTTTTGTTCCCTGTTCGAAGGCTTTCATCAATCAAAGTCATTATTTAGTGTGTCATCTCAACTCCCAAGAATTGCTGTATTGTTGAATATTTTTGCGTTTCGTCTGACTTTTTGAGGCTTTTCTCAAGTCAAATCTTAAAGTAACGTTTTTCTACAAGATTGGCTAAAAATAAATGCATTTGGCTGATCATTTTACTTTTAAACGGAGCTTATGTAATTAATGGCTTATTATTATTATTTATGCTGATTGGACACTTGCTCGCCAGAATCTTTTCAGAAAGATTTCAGTAGCTGATGCATTTGGCAGTTTTTTTCCACTGTCGCTGTTTTTGAGCCCAAAGACTACGTAATAATGTTTCTCAGCTTTCACCATATAAACAAAATATCGCCAATCAAAGATACTTAAAAAAAAAAAAAAAATACTGTGTAAAATAATTCAACAACTAAATAAGGCAAATCCATAAACCGCACAAAAACTTCCATTAATTTTTCTTTTTGCACGATTTCAAACAATCGCGAAATTTTACTACTTATTTTGGAAACATTTCGGATGAAACCGTTTAGCGCCATTTTTTTTTTTTTTTTTGACCAAAAGTATTTCAGCATCTGGCAACAATATTTCTAAATGAAAATTAGTAAGGAGTATTATCGAAAGTGTCCCAAAATGATTCTCGCAAATTTGGTAAGATTTTAAACCGCAGCAAGTGTTCACAAAAATTGAAATTTCCAAAAATAACTGAAGCAAGTATAAGGGGAACACGGGCGGCTACATTTTTTAAAGCAGTTCGTACATCAATAGCCATACAGAGAAGGTTTTAGATTTAAAAAAAAAAAAGTACTAACAGATAAATCTTTTTAAACATGTAAAGTTTAATTTCATATTTTGGAAATTCTTCAAATTTGTAAATGCTTAAATGTCGTGCTTTCGTTTCTAATTGAATACTATTTTGTTCTTTATACTTATTGCTATTTTAGTTTAATGAGTAAGGAAGAAGCTCTATTTTTAATCACGTCAAAAAGGTTTGTTTTAAATTATTTCGCTTAAAACAGAAAACAAGGGCAAGTAACGATTGTTTCTCATAATTATTACTGACCCAGGCAACGCCGGGTATTTTTGCTAGTCTCACATAAATTTGCAGGCTATCTTATATCGCAGTGAAAACAAACATTACATTTTTGGGTTGCCATCCCACACATTGCATCGTCTCTAGCTCTTGATGAGTCTTTTTTCTGCCGATTAAAAACCTACTATAGCCAAGCATGTGACAACTTTATGGTCATTCATCTAGGACAAACTATAACAGACACAAATATTGGTGAGCTTTTGAGCACCACTTACTTCAAAGCAGCTACAGTTGGAAATGCCGATAAAGGGTTTAAAGAATGTGGGATCGAACTCATAATTATTTTGTTTTTAAAGGACTAAGGTGATGTGTCAGCGATGAAACTGAGAATAAGAGTGCTAATCCTCAGACCTTGGCAGTGGAAAACCAACATATAAACCCTCTAGACAAAGCAGAACTTATGTGGCAAATGCTGATTCCGATGCATCAAAGAAGCCTGTTAGTATTTCTAATTCCAATGCGTAGAAAGCAACACAATGTGAGAAAAAAAAAAGAAAAGGCACCCATTTAAGAAATGTCAGAACAAGGAGCAAAGCGGAAGGAGAAAAAGGATTATTCTAAAATAGAAAATAAGCTCGTGAAGCTAAAAAGAGAGGGAGTAAAAAAACTCAAGCTAAGATCCTGTTGGCCTAAGTCTATACAATTCAAGTCAAGCAATACAGTTGCATCAACTTCAAAGGATGTTATAATATACACTGCTTATCAAGAGGAATATTGTGACCATCCAACAGAAGAATGGATCCATTGCTGTAAAAGCCAAGAGTGGTGGCATGAGGAATGTTCCAATTTTGAAAATGGCATTTTTATTTGTGTCGTGCCTATTGTTAGCTGCACAACTTAATACTTCAACATAACGCTACAATGTATTACGCTTAATTTGATACATTTTAAGATGAAAAAACCCATTTATCATTTGTTAAACTAAGTAACATATTCAAAACATAAAATACATCCAACTTTTTCAGTGTTGTCATCTTGCCCCAGTACTGGGGCAAGATGAATACAGAATATTTTTAGTATAATTTGACATAATGTAGAACGGTAGATAAATATTGATACTTGAGAGAGCGATGATGCCCCCCTCCCCCTCCGCCAAATACTACAAAAACACTCCAGAATGACATTCTCGACATAGAAGAGGAAAACACTCAACTTGAAGGTTAAATGATGCAGTTTGTGCCTTCTCTAAATTTTAAAATTTTGTTTTAACAAAAAAATTTTTTTTTTTTTTGCAAAATTATTTGATTTTTCACAAAAAACGGACCTTGTGAAAAATTTTGGACAGACCCCAGGGTAAAGTTAGGAAGAGGAGGAGAGGTTTAAAGTCTTTTATGAAGGTTTAAAGCTTGCAGGCTCCGACTTATTTCTCGAAATATGAAGTCCAAAAAATGATATTGAAGATGATTTTTAACAAGAGAGAAAGAAGAATTGGTGATGCTCTCTAATTTTTAGCCTACTTTCCCAATAAAAGTCAGAAAAAGAAGAAAAAAGCATGAAAAAAGGCTTAATGCATCTTAAAAATATTGCAAAAAACAAAAAAAAGTCAAAAATAAATAAAATAATTAAATAAATATTGAAAAATTAAAAATTGGAAAGTAGGGTATTGAGATGGGGGAAAATGTCTGTCTGTCTGTCCCCTCCTAATAACTTTTGAATGAATGGTCCGATTCGAACAAACTTTTTTTGTTCGAAAGATCTCGGCGAGGACACCTCATTCCCATATTTCACTTTTTGATTTGAACTTTTTTTTGTTCAATTTTGAACAGTTCAAAAAAGCTTAACATTAGCGCCTACGAGGAAATTCAAGGCAATTCCGAACTGCGAGGCGAATTTGCTTCAAACAAACTTCGTAGGAAAAAGCTTTTGATGAAAAACTTGCATATAAAATATCTTTTGGATTTGAACAATTTTCCGTTCAATTTTGAACAGTTCAAATCCCTCAACATTAGCGCCTACGGGGAAACTGAAAGTCAATGTAGATTCCGTACTTGAAGGCGGATTTTTTTCAAAAAAATTTTGTTGGAATAGCTCTTGACGCCAAGCTACAGACTTCGATTCCGAGAATTTAGGGGCACTTGACTCCGACTCCTATGCCCGACAATTAATCGGACTCCGACTCCCCGACTTCGACTCTGACTTTGTAGCTTTGGGAAAAATTTATACACGGAGGACAAATGACTGACTCAGATTCTTAGATATTCGACTCCGACTCCTTTACCCCACAATGAGATTGACTCCGACTCTGCAGCTATGGTTTTGACTGTGAAATAATTATTGTTGATTTGACTTGTTTTTATTTTACGCTAAAGTTTTTATTTAGATATTCAGTTTTCGACGAATAAACTCGAAGTCATTTATGTTTCTACATAAAGATATGCGCAGACGATTTTTTTTTTTTTTGACAATGAAAATTATTTCTTTAAGTTGACATTTTATTGTTTTTATTTATTTTGGTAAGTGCATTTATTCATTTAAAAAATTGTTTTTGGCAACAGGGGAAAAAGAAACGATTTTTTTTTTTTTTTTTTTGATATGATGTGTTGCTGCTATTTTTTTTTTTTTTACGCATTTAATTTTTTTAGATGAGTGAGGAATATTTTATTCCTAGAAATCAGCTTAAAGTATTTTAAAAATATGTTTGAAAAAATTTGCGATTTTATCTATTTTTGAGAATATTGATCAGGTACTAGAAAGTAGTATGGGTATACGGGAAAGTTGGCTCGTCTAGTTCTAGGCAGAATTTCTTGTTCAAAAATGGAAATGAAATATCCTAAAAATCCTCAGTTGTAGACCATCTTTGTTGAAATTTTAGAAATACAAGAGGTTCGGGCAACCTCTCCTCAGAAAATTTTTAAATTTGAGATCCTAAAAATGCAATTATAATCCTTCTATGTTAACGTTAGGGATAAGGTTGCGATTCCGAGCCTTTGTTGGATTTTTTTCGGAATTGAAAAATCCAAAAACGAAATTTTAGACAAGTTTTTTTAATGTGGAGGGAGAAAGAATAAGGGATACTCCCAAGGAATTTTTTTGGAAATTTGAGGCTTTAACCCTCAGACAGTACTGGGTCATGAGTAAGATGTGTGAATTGTGAATTTCTTCCCCATTAAAAATTTTTTTGAAGTAACTTGACATGTAAATCAAGTTTCTTACCTTCTATCTTTCTATCCTACCAAGCTATCGCCTTGCACCTCTGACCGCTTGACAAAGAACATTTAGCATCAGAAAAATAAGTGTAAAATGCTTTTGAAACATTTTCACTAGGGCATGATAAGAGGTTCAAAACCATCAATGATTTAAAACATCATAATAGTAGATTAACTTTGATGACAAGGAAAAATGTTTGGAGAACCTTCTCCCGGAGTTCTTTTCTGAAATATGTAAGACCTAAAAACGGAATGCTATATGATCTTTAATTATGTGAAGAGGACAGTATGCAGTCCTCTGAAATTGTTATTTGATTTGAAAATCCAAAAAACTCATTTCTTGGCTATTTTTGATAAAGTTAGAAGATGGGATACGGTTCAGGACTCTTCTCAGAATATTCCCAAAATTAAGTCCTAAAACGCAATTACAAGACATCTTTTGGGATAAGGGATGGAGTTTAGAGAATCTCTCAGAAATTATTCGAAATTGAAGTGCCAAAAACGAAATTTTGGACAATTAGAGGGAAGTGAATTCAGGACTCTTTTGTAGAAATTTGCAGGGATGGAAGTCCCTAAACCAAAAGATAATCTTAGAGGATGTTGAGGGATCAAGTATTCTGGTATAACGCCGGGGAGGGGGAAGGGTTGCAACCTTTCTCTTGGATCGTTCAAGTGTTGATACTACTCTAGAATGCTATTTTCCCTATCTGTTTTAATTTTTAAGCTATGCAGAGATATACAGGGATAATGTCGCATATTCAAAAGGGATTTTGGGATAGACCCCCCCCCCCCTCCTTCCCTCTCACACTTTGAAATTTTCCTCTTTACATCATAGAAAAAGACTGAGACTAACCTTAGCCCTATTCAAAACACAATTTCTGACTACACCACATTACATTTGTTTGCATGGCTATAAAAATCCTCAAATAAAAGTTTCATAAAATTGAAGAAGATTCTACATGCACGCATGTATACAATCAAAAAAACTATATAAGCCAGTTATATTAGTTTAAGAGAAAAGATCACTTGCATAATCCAACTAAAAGGGAAAAATACAGCTGTCCCTCCTGCCTTTATTTTTATGGGTGAAAGAGTAGTTCTATCTGCACATATTGAAATCGGTTAAGAAAAGTGCAGCACAAAATGACTAGTAGGATGTAAAGGTGCAGACAGATCAAAACCATAGGGTATGTTAGAACTATGGAAATCAATAGCGGAATATAGAGCATTTTAAAAGTAAATACATTTTAAATTCTTCAACAGTATAAATTCCTCATTAGTTAAATTTTTAACAAGGAAAATCCCATATTTTGCGCAATTGATTGAAACACATGAGAGAATATGTACATCACAAAAAAGGATTTAATAGACATGAAATAAATTAGTTATACATCATTAAATAAACTTAGAAACAAATTTTAGATAAAAAAAAAGGATCAACTACTCCACCGATTAGCACACGAGTACATCGTGTGCAAGACTAAATAGATCTATACGTGAGTCGGTTTTTCAAAATTGCAACTATCAATCACAACACAATCCGATTTTTGGACGCGATTACAAAAAATAACAAAAAAATGCATTTTACCTCGTGCTTGATTGCCCGGAAAACCTTGAAATTTGCCTTTTTGAGAATTATTTTGACTCATCGCAAGTGCTCCTTTAAGACTTCATTTAAGCCCTGTGGCATAGAGTCATATCGTTGCCAAGTAGCGCAAAGAGAGAGCGCAGAGAGAAACCCACTGCGGTTCAAGAACAAACGCACCATTTCATCTCCATAATAAGATTACTCTATAGTACATATTCCCATTTTTCCACTATTTTTCTCTGAAATATTTTTGCCCCAAAGAGCTAATTTCAAAATTTGTCCTACTTCATTATTTTTTTCAATACTGAACATTGTATTTCACTTTCAAATCTACATTTTAAACTGCTTTCTTGAATAACAAGCATTTTTGACGAAATTGTAACAATAGAATAAATAATTTGTGAAATAATAAAATAATAGTTTAAAAAACTAAAAAAACACGCTTTCGTAGCAAAATGAACTAAAAAGTGAAAAATAATCTTTGGATGATAGTAGTTGACCAATCACTTCATTTTAATATAATACAAAAAAGCGTGGGGTGCTGTCTATTTACATTTTTGCTTGGACAACAGATGGAAGAAATTCAAGACAACTGATAAGAAGCCCCCCACGCTTTTTTATATTACATTAAAATTAAGTGATTGGTCAACTACTATCATCCAAAGATTATTTTTCACTTTTTAGTTCATTTTGCTACGAAAGCGTGTTTTTTTAGTTTTTTAAACTATTATTTTATTTTTCTGTTTTTTAGTCTTATGTTGGAGAATGATCAGGCGACGAAATTATTTATAAAACGAGTGCGAGGTAATATCTTAAAGTTAAGACAAGGGCACTCTGATGGGAAGCTACTGTGAGTCATTGATGTATGTTTGCGGAAATCATATTTATATTTGAAAATTTGAGATGCATTTAAATAAAAGTTTTGTTCAACAATGGTCTGATCAGCAATTGAAGGCTCACCTAAATTTTGGCATGAAATTAGTTTAAAACAATTATATTTCATGTTCTAATTACCTTGGAACATTGGAACAAATTTTGTCTGATGCAGAAAAATTAAAGGTTTTTGTAGATATTTTTAAATAATTTTTGCGAGCATTTTTTAATGTATTTTTTAAATTTTTTTCTTTTTCACATTGTTGGATTTATGTCAAAATATTGATTAAAATTGGAGGAAACTAACAATTAAAAGAGTTAATTAATTAATTTAATTATAGAATATTGTATTGTCATCGGCTCTGAGGTCGCGTGCCAAATTTCAAAAGAATCCGATCGCAGGAAGTGAGCGAAATTTGAGCTGCAAGATTCCGTTACAAGATACATACATACATACATACAGGTGAAGCTAATAAAAGCGTGTTAAAAAAAGGGTTTAATTCACCATCATGCTTTTAAAATGGACTAAAATTATGAAATTTCTTCATTAAAACATGCATTATTTTTATTAGAACAGTCCTTAACCCTGACCCCTTACCCTTTCGCAGAGTTTGAACACGCCGTCTTGCGATGATTTAGGAAATTACCAAAGAGGTAAAACCATCGATGGTGAAGCATCTAAAATCTTGAGCGGACAGGGCGTATAATTCATTGAAATTTCGAAGAGCTATTAAATGTAGAAAACGACTGTAAGAAGTGTTTTAAAAGTTGTTTTCAAATTACAGCACGAATCAAGTAATAATTTCCATCCTCTAAGGAAATACGAATTTACGAAAAATTCGAATTATGCAACTGGATCGAAATGAAAATGAGTCTCACATTTATTAGGCGAAAAATGTGAAATTTTAAATTAAGAAATTGATTTCAGATTCCTAATTCGTGAATTAAAAACAAAACTCTGCGAGGTGCACACCTCCGAAAGAAACTAATTAAAATAAGCATTGTAGAAGAACAAAACAAAATGCCTCCTTTCCTAAAGAAGTAAAATTATAATGTCTATTCTAGGCACTATAGTAAAATATACCGCGCTTTATTTTTGAAAGGCAAAAGGCTTTTGCCTTTCAAAAATAGAGGGTTTAGATTTTAGGTGCTTTTGCCAAAAGCACCTAAAATCTAAACCCTCTATTCCCCCCTATTCCCACTGCAACGTAATGGTGCAATGGGAATGCACCATTACTCATTACGTTGTCCGTTTACGTCATTTACGTTGTTGTGTCTGGTGGCATCTGATTTTTTTAAAAAGTATCTTAAATATAGAGAGAGAATTTAATTTCTGGTTCAAAATTGAGTTAGGGAGTCGAAACTAAACCTAAGTATTAAGAATATAAACCTAATCGTTAAAATAATGTTCACTCAGAAATGAGAGGATGAGAGAATTTTTAGAAATTGTAGTCTTAAAAATGCATTTTAGAATATTTTTGGTTATGTTAAGGGGAATCGGTTCTGGGACGCTTCCCTCATCCATTTTTCCAAATTGGAACTTTTGAAAACGCAATTATTATCACCGATTGTGTTGGGAAGCTCTATCCCAGAAATTGCATTGCTTGAAATTGTAGTCCAAATTATGCAATTTTTGCGACCTTTGACGATGAAGAGGAGAGAGATTCGGGGGGTTCTCCCTCGGAAAGCTTTCGAAATTTAACTATTGGAACGCGATTAAAATTAGCTACTAAAACAAAGTTTTTAGAGCATCTTTGGTAATGTTAGTGTTAGGAAAGTTCGTGAAAACCTCGGTATTTTCCGAAATTGAAATACCAGAAATGCAATTGTAGATGATCTTCAATGATGTTATCAAGAAGTTCAGGTGCTTTCAGCCGGGAATTTTTTCAACATTGGAGCCCTAAAATCGACATTTTAGATAATCTTTGATGATATTAAGCTGAAGGATGGTTCGGAGGATGTCAGAAAATTTTTACAAATTAATGTCCTTAAAAACGAAAGTTTAGATAGTCATTAATGATGGATAGGGTGCGTTTCTCGCGGATTTAGATTGGGCGTTTCTCGGGGATTTTAGTAGTAGCTCTCTTTTTTTTTTGAAGTTTTTCGGAATTGACGTCCTAAATATGTGATTGTAGGCCATCTCTGATTACGATAGGGGAAAGGTGGGGGCTTGGAAACTCTCCTTTGGACTTCTTTCAAAATCAAAGTTTCAAAAACCCTCTTCCATATTACCTTTGGTAACGTAAAATGAAAGGATACATTTCGGGGACTTCCTTTCCTTCCCTTTCTTTGCTATGTCCCTATCTTCTTTTTTGTGTCTATTATTGATATAAATATTGTGGAAACCCTTTCTCGAGTTTTTTTTTCTCCAAAACCATTTGAGTATTTTCCTTTTAAATAATGAAATTTTCTATTTCCCGCCTGATATTTTTATTTGTTCGAAATACAAGCGTTTGCGGTCTGAGTAGTAAAAATACCTTTAATATTTTTGTCTAATGTGGTGTACCTTTTAGTGATAAAGGAGTGACTCTCGCCAAGGATACAACAAGAAAAGGGGCCGTAATTTGCCAAGATTGTTTCGAAAAAATATCAAAAGTTAAATTCTTTAATTATTTTTTCAAAGAAAATTAGTTACAATAGAGCTAGAAGGATGAAAGAGGCAATCCTTAATGGCGCATTTTTTTCCTGGGTTTTCTTCATACTTCTACATTGCAGTGGCGTATTTGGGAGGGGTGAGGAACGGCTAATCCCTCTTTTTCGAAAAGTCGGCGGTATTTTAACTTTGATTGGGAAAATAAATATTTTGAAACATTAATCAAATAAGATACAATATGTATCAAAAATCAAAAGAGAAGCAAACTTTTCCCAGAAATATTAAAAAATATCGACTAAAAACCTGCGATTTTAAAGCGACAACTTGGGGATTGTCGCTCCTTCTCTCGCCAAAACATCATGCAAGATAGTATTACATTTTGGCTTCAATTTCATAAATGTTCCGAGTGAGAGTCCTTGGAAACTCCTCATCTAACATCATAAAAATTATATTTAAGGCTAAAAAAACATTCTTGGAACTTCAAATTAAAAAAGTTTCCAGAGAAAAAGTTCCTTGAATCTCTCCTCCCTCTAAACATCACATGAAATCGTCTAAAACTTCGTTTTTCGAGCTATAATTTCAAAAATTAGGGTGTGCGTGGGGGGGGGGGGGTAGTCCTCTCTCTTTAAAGTAGTCGAAGCCGATCTACAACAGCGTTTTTAGAAATTCAATTGCAAAATTTGCCGGGGGAGGGATCCAGAACATCTCATTCCCCAAGACCTACACAATATCAGATACGGTCTAAAAAACTGCGTTTTTACGACTACAATTTTGAGACTTTTCTAAGGGAGAAATCTCCGGATCCCCCTACTTCTACGTGAATAATTTACTTACGACTGTTTCATAAAATAAATTGCTACACGATATTTTCACTACTGAATTTCCATGAAACGGTGTGGGCGCCATCCTTAGAGTTCACCGAGGACTCTATAGACTCCATAGGTACGCCACTGAGCACCTTAAATTTTCTCACGATCATCTTTATTTTTATTTCATAAAAATCATAATATTCCTTGATATTTTTACTAAATGTTAAAATGTTATGAGTTGATTCGTGTAAAAATGGGGTTAAAATCAATTTAAAGGGTGTTAAAAAGAGTTCCCATTCAAATTTAGAACCTGAATTGTTATCGCGAAACATAGCCGTGCAGCATCGTTTCATGAAAACATTTTATTTTTGAGCAACCACGATTGCTTATTGTTCTCATTTGACCGTTTTTGGCGTCCGTGTCTTTTTCAGCTTGGACCAGGCCTGCAGCACCACCGTCCACCGGCGGCGGCGCGGCTGGTCCTGAGCACTGTCCCCCGAAATCCACTTTTGCTGGGCGGTGACGTCCATGTCCCACACACACACGAACGCCTACACACACACACACGAACGCCTACACACACACACACGAACGCCTACACACACACACACGAACGCCTACACGCACACGCACGTACACAACACTCACTCACACACATGCATACATACACTTACGCACCCACGCACATGCGCTTAAACAAACACACACGCTCGTGATTGCGAAAAACATAATTTGAATTCAAGATGCCAAATTCAAATTAATTTTTGCTTTTGTTTACTTTTATCATAACATAAATGAAATGCGTATACCAGAAGAAGAAATGATGAAAGCCGAGTGTGATGTGGAAGCTGAAGTGGTTTGTAGAAGCTGCCTGTCAGCCACAGCCACCTTATTCTCATTTCATTCAGCTGCATATAACAGGAAAACGTTATGGCGCTCCGGACTTTTAATTTCGTCTCTTTTTTCTTTTTCTTTTTTGAGATAATGGGGGTACCGCGGTACCCCTGGTGACCCTCGTTCACACGCCTTTGTTTAAGATCATATATGAACTGAATTTTGTTTGATTCCGCTCATTTCTGTTTGAGATATAGCAAGCACGCATAACGAAAGAAAACGTCCAATTGCCCCCCCCCCCTCCTCCGGAGGAATTTGCGCCAAGAACTAAGTAGGTACCAATTCACGTGGGAGGCACATATGAGTTCCGAGTTTCGCTCGATTTCATGCAGCTGTTTTTGCTCTAGAGCAGCCAGCCACAAGAAACCGGTCACACACACAGACAGACAGAAATTATCCAAAAATGGTCGAAATGGACTCAGCACACTGCAAAACGTGCAAATCCCAACAAAATTCGAAAATTGTCACGAATCCAATACATTTTTCTATATCCCTACTAGCAAAATTTCTTGCATCAACGTATATAAGGCACTAGCAGTACCCGCACAGTGATACCTGTGCTAAAAATTTAAAGAAAATCCGTTGAATTGAAGAAAAACAAATTGCATCAAAATTACATTTGCAGTAGCTTTCAAATGTAAAAAACTCCATAATTCATCGCGAAATTCGCCAAGCGACTTTTTAATTAAAAAGAAAATCAATTAGCATACGCACAATGAATCTTAATCTTTTTCTTTTACTAATAACTAGTGGTACCCGCACGGCTTTGCCCGTAATAGAAAAATTAAAAGGTCTTTTGATTCGCCTGTATATTTACAAATAATGTGTGGTGAATTTTCTCGCCAATTGGCTTGTGCCCATGTTACGGTTCCACGTTAAGATAATTTCGTAATTTACTCGACCATCTTATGACAGTTTTGTTCTTAAAATTGGAATAGATAAATTATCACATCGAATTTTCGAAAAATCGCTTCGAGGTGCACACCCGCATGCTACAAACTAACTTTGTGTCAAATTTCATGAAAATCGGCCTAACGGTCTAGGCGCTATGCTCGTCACAGAGATCCAGACATCCTTCGGACAGACTTTCAGCTTTATTATTAGTGAAGATAGAACGGAAAGTCTCTCTGTCTGGATATCTGTAGGATGTCTGTGACGCGCATAGTGTCTAGACCGTTCGGCCAATTTTAATGAAATTTGGCACAAAGTTAGTTTGTAGCATCGGGGTGTGCACCTCGAAGCAATTTTTCGAAAATTCGATTTTATTCTTTTTCTATTTCAATTATAAGAACATTTTCCGGAGCAAAATTATCATAAGATGGACGAGTAAATTACCAAGTTATCATAACGTGGAACTGTAACATGGGCACAAGCCAATTGGCGAGAAAATTCACCATACATTATTTGTAAATATACAGGCGAACCAAAAGACCTTTTAATTTTCTATTACGGGCAAAGCCGTGCGGGTAACACTAGTTTAAAATAAAGTAATAACAGTAAAATATTCATAAGCAACAAAGGCAACTTCCTCCAAATTGCTTAAAAAGAAAGTAATTGAAAAATTTTGTGGAAAATGGACCTAGTGTTATAGTTGAAAATTGTCTGGAAAGTGGACCTAGACCTAGTGTTATAGCAATTTCTCGAGAGAGAAGCCTTGAAAATCAACTGTGAATGTCAGCTTTTGCAGTGATAAAGGCTGCTCTCATTGATCATTTTACCAAGGCTTTACTGGATCTAGTCGAGCTTTGATTTTACACGTGGAACAAATTATGTCTGTCTTTGTGTGCCATTAGTAACCGAAATCTCCGATACTAAAATGGAAGCTCCACTGGTAACATTTTAATCTGCTCTCGTGCTTAATTCGTTCATTTATTTTCCTATGCATTATGTCTTTCTCTGAGAGGACAGTATTTATATTTTCTGGTTATTGAGAAAATCAACTGTTCTGCGAACAACATGAGAGCATTTTTCGTGTAGTGTGTGCTTTAATATACAGGATTTTATTTCATTTTTAGGTTTCATGCTTTGTGAATGATAGAATTCAAAGTAAGTGAAGTTTAAAAGCATTTTACCTTAGAGAAGTTTTGAAGAATCCAATTATTTATTTTAGTGAATCGTTAGTAGAAACCCAACCTATATTTTACGTATGAATCGAGCATTGGTTTATTTAGGAAGTTTTTCTGCAACCTGCAACCAATGCGATATATAGCATTTTCTGGTGAAGAAATATCTTTCCCATTTTAAATTCACTTGCAATTTCGAAAATGTTTTGGATTTAAAGTAAAATGGTCAATGTTAGTTGCTTTTATGAATAATAAAGGCGAGTAAATAGTTGACCAGCTGCGTTTTAGCTGTATACAGTATTTTAAGGGGTCAAGGACCTTTAACCTTCGAAATTTTCGACTTTCTGGAAGAAATATATGTTATGCATAATTTAATTCTGAACAATTTGATACCTTATTTTTTACCATAATCGAAAAACTTTTCAAGTTATCGGAAATGTGCGTAAAATTTCCCCATAGAGATTTATCTTAACAGCAGCTGTTTAACCCTGTTTTTCTCAGGTGCCGGCGTGCCGGTTTCTCGTTTTGCGTGCGTGATATCTCAGAAAGTTTCTATATATTTCCGTAAAACTTTTCGAACATGTTTGTCTGGTTTATTTTTATGGCCTAAACCTAATTTTATTATTATTTTTTTTTTTTTGAATCATTTATTTATTTTTTAAAAATTTTATAAGTAAATATCAATTTTTTTCCAAAATTTTTGGGCGAATATATAAATATTTATTAATATTTTACATATTAACTTTTATTTTTTGTTAAAATTTAGGTTCTGATCATAAAAATAAATCAGTCAAACATGCATGAAACGTTTTACGGAAATATTTAAGAAACTTTTTGAAATATTATGCACGCAAAACGATGAATCGGCACCTGAGAAAAAGAGACTTAAACAGCAGCTTAACATGAATATCTGTGGGGAAAGTTCATTTTTACGATACTTTGAAAAGTTTATTGCGTATGGTAATAAATGAGGTATCAGTTTGTTCAGAATTGAATTATGCATAACATATCTTGGTATAACTTTGATATACCCCCCAAAAATTACGCGCCAAATCTGGCACTCCCTACGGACTGTTTAGGGTTGCTGTTTCTTATTTTGGTGTTGCCAATTTAGGCTTTTTATTTCAGCTTTTAGGTTTTTGTTGTTTCCAAATTTAGTATTTTCTTGTATTTTGTACCATATTTTGAGTTTTTTTTTTTAAAGAAGTTTTGTGGCAACAAATTTTGGATTTCATTATGTTTTTGCGCCACTTCATTCATTCGCCATTTCTTTGTGAAGTGATCAAGCAGATTTCTGACTTGCTGTATTTTGCTGCAAATCTGGTTGTATTTTCCAATTATATTTTTTTCTATTAATCATTTTTATCTTTTAGCTTTCAATATGCCTACTGTATGTAGTGTTGTTGAAAAGTTTCAGGGAATTTTGAGCCATAAAACAAGAATTTTGCTTGGCGAGAAAGAAAAGTCGCCAAATTTTCTATTTGGGGGGGGGGGGGGGGTATATCAAAGTAGTTCCCATATCTTTTTTCCGGAAAGTCAAAAAATTTGAAGGTTAAAGGTCCTTAGACCCCTAAAGAATGTAAGCAATCCGTAGGATCTTGATGATTTTCACATGAAATCAATGTAAATTACTAAAACCTTACTAATAACCTTCACAAAACCAGAAAAATATTGCGGAATAATACCAAGTCTACCAATAATGGCTAGAAGATTGTTTCTATAAGTGTGATTAGGGCGGAGTTACGGTCACCTGATAGTGGTGAGTTTTCAAAAATCTTGATGCCACGGCAATTCCAAAATTTTCAATAAAATGGAAACATTCCGCCAAGTAAATAAATTACTGTATAAAACTTCGTTAAAATCCCCATTAAAACTTGTAAAAATCCGCCAAATAAATAAATAAATTAGAAAAACAACATCAAATTTCATTAAAAGTTGCAAAGTAATTGTGCTTCTTTATTTATCCCCAATCTTGCTACGAAACCACGTTACCATAATCCAGTCGATATTTTTGCACGGTCGCCAAATTTTGGGTAATGTTCGCGTTTGCACCATTCTGGAAACAGGCTAAGGCGCTAGCGGATGAACTTTGGCATCACAAACGTTTACGATCATTGAAAAAATAGCCAAGAATCTCAGTTACTTCAGAAATCTTTCCAAGGTAAGCGTAGAAAGCTAAGTTCGATCAAGCTTTTTGTGAGTATAATGACGAATTGCTTATTTTCCTCATCTGACTGTTTTTGGTGTTCCTATGATTTTTCAGATTATAATGATGACAAGAATAAGTGGAACTCGTTGTTTTTAAAATTTATTTAGAGAGATTAATTTTCATCGTCAAGGTTACAAATCGTCTGACTTCATTCAAGGCTTAACTCAAGCAAATTTTACATTGAAAAATACGTTTTTGCAGGAAAAACGTATTTTTTAACGTACGATCAATTCAGAGCAAAACTTCATTTAAATACAAAATTTCCAGATTACTAATTCCCATCATTTAAGGTTCATAAAAAATAAAAATAAAATATCCGTATAAGCTGTAAATATAATCTTTATGATAAGTATTGGTCATAACATCTGTATCTTTATTACCGCGTCCGAATGTTATGGATAATTCGCGTATAACCTAATTAACCTAATCTAGAAAACCACTAGTCATAATACGACGGGTGCGAATTTCTAATTCAGTTTCATTTCATTCCATTTGTAGAAACAAGAAACCCAACGAGCAGGTTCCTATCGCAATTTGTGATTGTGAAAAAAAATTAATTGAAATTAGAGACGCCAAAACTCAAATGAATGCCAGGGGCTGATGTTATATATATATATATATATATATATATATATATATATATATATATATATATACACACACACACACACTCTGTCGCAAAAAAATTTATGCACCTAGAAGAATTAGAGCCACAATCATGAAACTCGGCACAAATGCACTTTGGTAGCCAATATGCAAATGATTAAAATTTCAGCGCCAATGAAACAAGGCTAAGCGCGCTATGAGCATGTGAATTGCGCAGGTGGGAGAGTTTAAAAGCATGAGTACTTCTACCGTAAAGCTATTCAATCGAATCTGTTGCCTTTAGCAGACTGTATTGTGACTTAAGATGGCTTCTAAGACGTAACCGGCGGCAGCACGAACACCTGACGGAGTTTGATAGGGGCCGTATAATAGGCCTCAGAGAAGCAGGTTGGTCAAACAGGAGTATCGGCCGTCACCTCGGTCGGAGTGATATGGTAGTTGCTCGGTGTTGGCAGCAGTGGATCACGGAAGAGAGCCGCCGACGCCACGTTGCCGGCGCCGACGTTGTCGGTGCCGGCCACGTCGGCACCGACAACGTCGCTAGCATCGATTCAACGCCACTTACCGCCTTCCAGAAATCCGGTGGTATCAAGGGAAACCATTAGGAGACGACTGGCCGAAGTTTGCTTAAGGAGCCGACGTCCATTAAGACGCTTGCCACTGACCCTACATCACAGGCAGTGTCGAGTGAATTTTTGCCGACCTCAGGCAGCTTGGAACCTGTCGACCTCAGGCAGTAACAGACTGGAGGCGTGTGATCTTCAGCGATGAATCCCGATTCAGTCTCAGTGCTGATGATCACCGTACACGTGTGTGGAGGCGTACCGGCCAGCGCTCCGATCCGGCATTTTTTGTCGAGCGGCATACAGCCATTTCATAAGGTGTAATAGTGTGGGAAGCGATTTCTTGTGACACACGATCACCTCTAGTTGTTTTCCAAGGCACTTTTACAGCTCGCAGATACATGGACAGCATTTTGACGCCGATTGTTATGCCCATGCTATCAAGTCGCCTAGATGCAATTTATCAGCAGGACAATGCTCGTCCACATACTACGCGTCTCTCTTAACATTGTCTTCAGGGATATGATGTACTCCCATGGCCTGCCAGGGCACCAGACCTTTCGCCAATAGAGCATGTCTGTACGTGCGGGGAAGCCAACTGGTGTCATCCCGGGATACAGGGGAATTAACGACGCAGTTGCAAAGATTATGACATGATCTTCCGCAGGGTTCATAAGTGACCTAATTGATTCGATGCCACATCGTGTTTCGGCTTGTATAGCTGCCAGAGATGGCTTTACTACTTACTGAATTGTAACCTTTTGCATGCTGTAACTGCTTAATAAAATTATCTTTTATTCTGAATTTTTAATCATCTTCTTATCTTATACACTACTAGCATTCCCGTACCCGGCATTGCTCGGGTAATGGAATTAGCAAGGGTTAACAGTGTTTGGGGCACCTAGTTTCGAAAATCCCCTGTAATAATTACTTATTACCTATATATATTTTTTCTAATTTTGGAAGGATCCCGGGGCCCCTGGACTCCTTATGTATATGCCCTTGTACTTAACCGATCTTTAACTGTTATTAACGATCCTTTTAAAGTACTGATTATCTTTGCAAACAAAGGCCATCCACATTTTATTGTTATACCTATGTTTAAGCAAGAACTTCTTTGTATAACACATTTTTAGGTTTTTTTTTTTTTTTCTTGTGCTAAAATTATTAAGCTGCTTGATGAACAGACTTTGGAGCAAGCTACATAAAATTGGCCGTGTGAAAAAAAAATTCTTCTTTAAATTGATCCCTGCTACTTTTAATGTCTGTCCTTGTGACTTATTAACGGTTATTGCAAAGCAAACTTTTACAGGAAACTGCACTCTTCTAAATTCAAAAGGATAGTCCGCCTATGATGATGTTCTTAAAAACTTCGTTTCTAGTTTTGAAAAAATGAAAGCAAAAGACAGAAATATTATTATTTGACTTGAGAAAAGATTCGAAGAATCACGTGAGAATTAAAAACAATATCAAATTTAAAATTCGCTTTCGACCAAAAGTTGAGATGAAGTACTGAATAATGATTTGAATGGAGGGAAGCCTCTTAAAATAAGGGATTTAAATTTCAATGACAGGTTTTAATTTCACAGAAATTAACGGGTTTTAATTAATTTCTCCCGAGCTAATTGGTATTTCGAAAAATCCTTTCTTAGTGGATACTTTCGTAATCATGTGGATATGCCTGCCAAATTTCAAGTCTGAGGCTTCAGCTGTATTGGCTGTGCGTTGATATATATATATATATATATATATATTATATATTAAGATATGCCTGCCAAGTTTCGTGAGTGTAACTCAATTTCTTCTGGGTACATATATTTTTTTGCGGCAGAGTGTGTGTATATATATATATATATATATATATATATATATATATATATATATATATATATATATATATATATATATATATATATATATATATGTGTGTGTGTGTAAACATTTTTTTCAGATGACAGCAACTTTTCGGCACAGTTATGGTAATGTGGTGGTGGTGAAATTTAAACAAAAGGAATAGTTCCATTAAAATGTAAAATAATTCATGACGTCAAGATAATTTGGTTGCAAGACGCCACAATTACGGTTAATGCCAGGGGATGGATGCTATAGATGTGGTGTGCTGGAAGCTGAATGATGGATATTGTGTGCTGGATGATGGATATTAATTTGTTGGATGCTGGAAATTGTGTGCTGGATGCTGGAAGTTGTGTGCTGGATGCTGGAAGTTGTGTGCTGGATGCTGGAAGTTGTGCGCTGGATGCTGGAAGTTGTGTGCTGGATGCTGGAAGTTGTGTACTGGATCATAGGCGCCCATATGCGTAATTTTAAGGGGGGAGCTCAGATATTTTCCCCATGGTTTATCAGGATATTTTCCCCATAGAAACCGATTGCAGTGCAGATTAGACTTATTAAAGTTTGACATTTTTAATAAATTATTCATTGATGGCTAGAGAAGAAATGTTTTTATATTTTTTCAGAGAAAAAAGTACTAAAAACATGGAGCTTCCAATTTCTAAGGGAGGGGCGGGGAGGGGCTTGAGCCCCAACTTGCCCCTCTATATGGACGCCCTCATACTGGATGCAGTTTTTGTCTACAGAGGATTGTGTGAAGTCGATAGGGTCGGATATATCGTAGCCTCAAAGCAACAATGAGACATCTGATCCCAGACATAACACTAAGATATCCTACTGTTGTTCTGAGGCAACTATATATAAAGTCGATTCAGGGGGACATGATGGTCGCCACCGTTCAATGACGCCACCACGCAGGAGAAGCACCCGCGCGTGGAGGCCGGTGGACTTTAAAAAAACTCGGAACATCAATTTCAATCAAGTGAGTGCAAGAAGTAATTCGTTATTGCTCAAAAAAAAAAAAAAAGTTAGTGGGGAAATGGAAATGATTTTAAAAAAGAAATTAACTAGATATTGAACTGTAAGTTACCGCCTCTGAGCCAGGACAAAGGCAGAACTACATGGAATACACCAGACAGCCCGGTTATCACATCTTGAGGCTGCAGTTTCGTTCTTGTAAAAACTCCTCAGTCAGGAATAGTGAATAACCAAGCTGGAGGCAGATGTCATCCCATTGAAGCTGAGAGTGCCAACAAACTGGTAGATAAAGGGAATTTATCTCACCAGCGAGTTTCTGCAGCATGATGCGGTTGACATCTGCCTCCAGCTAGGTTATTCACTATTTCTGATAGAGGAGTTCTTATAAGAAAGAAACCGCAGTCAGTCTCAGAATGTGATAACTGGGCTGTCTGGTATATTGAATGTAACTAGATATTGGTTTTGTGATTCTCGATTCGATTTCTTGCGGAGGTTTCTGCAAGTGTTATTGATCTCCGTTGATTTCGCAGGGATTTGTTTGAAGACTGATGATGAGTAGTGACTCAGGCGTTGAAATAACTGAAGATGAAGAAGGGAAAACACGGAGTGACTTCCAAAAGAATAGTAAGGGATTATTTATCTTTGTTGTTGGGCGCTGTTTGCATCCATGCATGAGAAAATGTAATCAGTGTGCAGGGCGGAGGACTCCCTGATTTCAAAATTGAATATCTCGAAAACAAAGGACTATTTTGGAATGAAATAAATGGTATGTTTATTGTGAAAGCTTATAAAACCCTGTACAGAAATTTGGAAATTAGTACCTAAAAGTGCCAACAGGTGGCGCTGCAAGCTGCAATTGCAATAGGAGTCCCTATAAATAGTGCTTCAAAGGTTAGACGATGATTTCTAGCGTTGAAACGTGAAACGAGATTTTAACATGTATACCATTGAACAACGAGTGCTACCTGGTGCTGGAATTTTGCAGTTTTGGATAAAGTCCTACGGCAACAAAGCGAAGTTTCCAAAAACAGCATAGTGTTCCTACAGGCTGCACTGACCCGAAAACTATCCGCACGTTCATCGCCTAAAGACACTCAATTCCAACGGAAGCTACAAGACATGTTTGCGTTTGTTCTGGTTTAGGAAACTCTGTACTGCGTGCAGCTCCACCTCTGGCACTTTTTGGTACTAAATTTCAAAATTCTGTACATGATTTTTACGGCTTTCACAATAAACATACTGCTTGTTTCATTAAAAAATCGTCCTTTGTTTTCGAGATGTTTAATTTTGAAATCAGGGAGAACCTTCGCTGGACGCCCTTTAAGTAAATTGCAGGAAAAATAAAGATTTTTCGATAGCCATATGAAATTTGAGATCCCTTATTTATTTTGATAATTCGATGTGGTTAGCCAAACACTACATTTTCACTTCCCAGCTGATTGGTTATTTAAAAATTCGAGGAGTAAATACCAGATGTAAGAATAAATGTTATTTAACTCAGAACAATTATGAAACACGTCTGTCAAATGATATTTTTGGGTCTCTTGAGTACTGATATATTTTGCTACTCTGGTTTAATCTGAATGTTTTCAGTAAGAGCACGTTTGTTCAGTGGGAAGAGAAAATAAACATGCAAAACAAAATACTAAATGCTTGAAAATAATGTCTGATATCTTAATGCGAAACCTTACTCGAATTTGCGCATGCGTCAGGTCTCTTCTGATTTGATCAAAACAGGGGTGATAGCAAGAAGGAAGTAACTAGCAAGCAAAACTGCATCGGGAACTGTACGCAGCTGCTAGTAGCGCAGTTCGAGAACAGACAGTAATTAACAATTTCTCTTTTCCTTCTTCGTTCAAATAGAGGAAAAGGGTACATTTAATTCGTTTCAGTAAAACGTGCTAGAATCTGTAATTTTATTACAACCTTAATTTCATGACGTTGCATTAAAATCTTTTTTTTTTTTTTTTTTTTTTTTTGTTCCTTAAAGACCCTTTACAGTCGAAAAATGTGATCCTGCAAAAGAGTAGAAAAAAAAACCTTCCAAAACGTACTCAGGGCCCAATTAAGATATCAAGAGGCCCTAGACCAAACACTTTTTCGGGGGACCCCTGCTGGTAAACTTTACAGTTTTATGCATTAGCTAAAACAATTTAAGTTGTTAGCCAAAACAGTTTTAGCCTTTTGGGGCCCCCTCAAGAGCGGGGGCCCTAGGCCATGGCCTCATTGGCCTATTCAGTAATCAGGCCTTGAACGTACTACTGAACAGTGTTGAAAATGTCAGGTTGAGTTGCAACTTCTTAGCATATATGTGTTTTTATTTCTGCTTGACTCATCACTAATATATATATGTAATCGGTTATATGTTTCCAGTTCATTTGAGAGGAATATATGAATGATGATATATATTTATACTACCACATTAAAAACATTCTGCTTGCATTGAACTTATGTTATGCATAGAAATATAAATAAGGCAGAATGTTTTTTATTGGGTTACAATATTAGTTATCGTGCAGTTTATTTTTTAAACCAATTTTATCGACTGAATAAATTTACCATCGTCGTCAACTAAACCGTCTCTATCATTGTCTGATCGTAGAATTTAAAATTGATTTAAACATTTTAGCCACACAATATTAGAGAACAGAAACTAATAATTGAAATAGTTGGGGCAAACCTAACCAGCGCCCTCTGATAATAAATGCCTTTAGTGTGGTCACAGATTGTCTTTGGTGTGGTGTTGCTCCAAGTAGCGTTGCCAGATAGCCACTATAAAGATATACGAGATATACAGAATAAAAATTTTCTCATGCGTTTATTGTTTTTATTATGACTAAATGGACCTTGGGTTTTAAATACACCTCGTATTAAAGTTAATTCAATGTATGCGGTTTTTTTTTTCGATTATGTTTTTGAGCACTGATTACTTAACTAAACAATTAAACTTATCTTCTTTGACAGCGAAGAAATCCTAAAACCGACAAAGGTTTTTTCACCACAGAGGGAAAATTCTTACACATCCAATGATTGAAGGTTTGTCCAATGGAAGTCTTAATCGGTGTTTTTCTTATTCGCTGCATTTTTTTCAGGAGGCATGAAGTATAGCCGTGACATCTTACTGTCCCTACGTTTACGCCGCTCCTCACTACGGAGACCGCAACATCTACCTTGCATCCCTGATATTGTCAAGGAGAAGGTAAATTTTATCTAAATCTTTTATTCGCATTCCCAAGAGCAGATCGAGCAAATTAGGAAAATAATTAGGAGGCTGGAACACCGCTGAACATTTTTTGAACACCTTGATTTTTATGTAGACATCAAAAACGATATATTAGTTGGCGGTATGTCAAAAAAAAAAAAAAAAAAAAAAAACATATATGTAGGTATTTTATGTAGACATTTTTGCAACTTGCATAAGAATTTAGACATTCTCTGTTCAATTTATAAACCAAAATACTCTCTAAAAACAGATACTGACACACTGTAAGAACAATTCAGAAACGTTCGTGGAAAAAAATGGGCAGCTAATATATCCAATTTCTGCAAGTAACATACCTTGCAAAAAAAAGGAACGTTTTGCACTAAAATCCAGTAAGCTTTCTGAAATGATCCAGTAATCTTTTTGAAGAATTCAGAAATTTGCCTGGCGGTCCTAAGAGACGATGGTGCTTAGGGCGAATATTTTTAAGCACCCCCCCCCTCCAATACAAATTAGGTTCGTTATAAATTCGCAACTCCAGAGCTCGAATACGCTACCATGCGGCGATTAAACATACTACCGAAAAAGGTAAAACATTCCGTTCCATGTGTTTTCTTTGGGGTAAATTACTGGCTTCAAACAGTTTGTGGTGTAATATAATTTCAGAGGAATCGAAAAGAAAACTTCCCGCAAACAAAATGAAACTTAACTGTCACTCACTAAGCTTTAAAGCAAGTTATATATAAGTTACGGGATTTGTTTGTTTTACCTTTTTCATCCGCCATTCGAAAAAAAAAAACTTATGTCAAGTGACGCGTATTCAACAATCAGGATTTAAAAAAAAAAAAAAAAAAAATCAGTAAAATTTTGCGGCAGATTTCGGAAAAATAACCAAAAGGTAAACATTTTAAATCCCCCGATTACAGGAGAAGCCTTTAAAACAAAACCCAGAATTTTATTTGCTCACATTCGAGACAAAAAATGGCAACAGATCTTAACAGATCAATTATTTTCTTTACGCTGTAAATTTTAATGAAAGCATTGTTGCGGAAAGTTGAGATGAAGCGCTGAATAATAATTTGAATGGACGAAAGCCTTCGAAAAAATAGGGATTTTATTTCGAAACTAAGTGTTATAATTAATAGTTTTTAATTGATATATATATATATATCTCCGCTAATTATTATCGCAGGATTTTGTTAAATAGCCAAACATAAAGAGATTACGAATCCATCGATACCTGGTTCGATGGTCAGTTCACTGTCGTTCGGGAGAAGAAACTTGGACATGGATGACTACATAAATACATAGGTACATACCTAGATAAATACGCTCAGTTTTTAATTATATAAAATGAAATTCTTTGTTTCCTTTAGTAAACTGAGAAATTTCCTCTTCTGAAAAAATTAAGTTCGGGGATCTCTTACCCCCTCCCCCTCTAGATCACAAATTCTAGAATGATCTGAAACAACTTTCTTCTGTTTACAGCTTAATTTTCATAACGTGAAGGAGTCGGGCGATAGCGATGGACTGCCACTAATTGCTCAGCCTCTCGAGTACAATGTGAGTATTCTTTTTTTTTTGGCTCTACTACCGTGCTTATTGTAAAAGTGATATCTGCAGCTGAGCCCGAAATGATGAATTGCTTTTAAAAGTTTTAATATTTGATTCAGATGTCACTTTTTCCGAAATTTTTTAACAATATTTCCTATTCGCAAATGGCTGCAAGACATTGTATTTAGGTAAAATGGACCATTCCACGGAAAACGGTCATTTTATCCCGCACGTGCCGGCTCATATAATACTTTAAAATATTAATGAGCACATTTTTCTTCTTAACAAATTACAAAAGTATGTGCGAGATCTTAAGCAAGCAATTTCGTCATTACCTTTTAAAATTATTACTTTTTAAGGACATATATGAACCGTCACGTGCGGGACAAGCGGCTGACTTTTTCGTGGAATGGCCCAAATACGTTACAAAAACCCAGTTGATGGCAAACAATTCAATTTTGATTAAAAGTGCAGATATTAATTTTGTGCTTAGCATGGCAGCATAATGAATAACACCAGATAAAAGCCACTCATTATCTATATATATACATTACTATGAAAGATAGAAATTGGAAAATATCAACATTCATACCGGTGATTTACAGAATTTCGGTCTTTTACAATAATATAGTATGTGCCGACGAACCATGCAGTTTGGATCAGATTTTTCATTGTTGAAAAACTGGTAACCAAAACAAAGTTTCGAATGCTTCAAAATTGTGCCAAATTGGTCAAAGATTAAATACAAAAGAAAACCTAAATTCGCTGAACTGAATAAGCAGATTAGTTTTTTTTAGAAGCGAGCTTTTTTCTTTTTTTGGAGAGTATTTTAGCGCAAAGAAGAATCTCGGTGCTTTCAATTATTCGTTTTACAGGTTCCGAAGCGGGACCCCTTCCTTCCTAATTTGCTGTTCCAATCAACTTTCGGGAGGAATTTCGCGTCCTGGGTGAGTAGATAGAATGTCTGCTGTTTTGGTATGTCAGGTTCAATGCTCGCTTATGCAAAAGAAAAGAGATCTCCACTCTTTCTCCCACTTGCACTTCTACACACACTTCCCTTTACTTTTCTTTTCATTTTACTTCTCCCAAATCCAAAATATTATTTTTGTTTTCATCGATCAGATTTCAGTGCATTTCATGAATTCTTTATTCATGAAAATTAACTGTCGTCTACGAAAGAACTGCAATAGAGCATTTGTACCTCTAAAAGGATTTTGCTTTCCTACAGCAGTCTGCTCTTGTTATTTTGTGAAGACGTGTGCTAGAAGTTTTGAGCTATAAATGTCTTTAAAATGAAGTTCTCTTCTTTTGTTTTTCATTGCTGAGATAGTGTTTTCATCGCCAAAAATGATCAATATTTCAAAGCTTGAAAGGTATTTTACTTTTCACCTCGCCTCCGTAATTCTTATTTTTTAAGACGAAGTAGAAGAGAATGGGATTTTGGAAGACATCTATGCCACCGTAGTGCCTATAGTTGTCGTGGCAACGCCAATCTAGCAGCGTACATAATTCTATGATCAACAAGCCTTCCCAATGCACTTGCAAATTCCCAATGCTGCCAAGTTAGCTTTGCCTCAGCTATAGTGTGAGAACATACAGTCTGACCACTGATGATATGGGAAGGCAAATATTGCATGGACGCAACTATTAGTTTATAGGGGTGGTAGTTTGTTCGTTACAGATGTACGCTTTTGCCTCTTAGTTATTTAGACGCAGTTTTGTACGAATGACAATTTGTTCACGGCAATCCTCTTTTAAATCTAAACTATATTCGATCAATATTCTCGCTACAATATTTTGCTTTTACATTTCCGGACAAAATGAAAACGTTTTATTTTCTTTAAATTGTTTCCATGGAAACTCTTCTTGTTTCTCCTCAGTTTCAACTTGGAGAATGCAATAAATTAATAAGCCAGTAGTGACAATAACAAATACGTGCATCAAAATCCCATCGCTATTTTACCTTTTCCCCGTCAAGATTAATTCAGTTGGAATCGTCCTAACTTGACTGCTTTTCAGATTCCACGTCTTCGTTGGTCAGACTGTGGCTGTTTCACTTTAATCTCGGGCACATTTGTAATTACAGTCGAATCTCGAAATACGGTCACGCATCGTGACTTGAGGAAAGTGACCTTATCATTTTTCAACCTTTTAAGAATATTTGTTAATAAATGAGCAAGCAAATAAGTAGGATAATTCTTTGTGAAATTTAAACATCAGTTTAATAGTTTAAAAACATCAGTTTATTAAAGCTTATAATTTTCCATTTGAGTTAAAACAAAGAAAATCAATGGAATAAACAAGAAATTACGAGATTATAAAAAAAAAAAAATACATTTGGAACCAAGTTACATACAAATATGCTCAAGAAAAGCAAATATGTAAAGAAAAAAAAAAAAAAATCCGATTGAAACAGTTCATTATACAGGATTATCGAAAGTTTGATTCAATTTTTTGTGCTATATTTTTTTTAATGTGAAAACACCCAAAGAAATTTAGACCAAATTATTAGTCAAAATAAGTGTCAATTTTATCTTACTTTAAAGATCGCATTATTTAATACCTGACTATGTATTGGATAATACCTAACGTAGAATTCCTATTCAATAAGCCAAGACTTTAGAAAAATGGCCTTACACTAAAAATAACTCAGAAAAGTTCCTGGAAAATAATGGGCAGTTGATATGCATAATTTCTGACAGTAATATATTTTGCAAAAAAAGCAATGTTTTCCGCTAAAAGTCAGTAACCTTCCTGAAATCCTCCTCAAATCTTTCTAAATAATACAAAAATATCTCCAATTAAAGCCAAACATATTTCTAGAACCTTAAGAAAAAACTTAAGTGGGTTTTAAATAGTAGCTTGGTGCCTTCCTGATTTGTCAAGAAGGCTCCAAAAGCATTATTGCAACTAAGGCCAACAATAAGACAGAATTGCAAGTAACGAGCATCTCGCTCGTTTGCTTGCAAATCTTGCCACAGCTGCGGAATCCAGAAGCTTATTCGCTTACACTGGGAGCTTAGTCAATCTGGATGGGATAAATATGTTCAGTTAATCTTTAAACTGGTCACTAAAATATTTTCCCCAACAGTGACAAATCTGCACTCGGGCAACTCGGAGCAATCCAGGAAACTTTTCGACAAAAATACTTAATTTTCATAGGAAATTGGGAAACGCTGTGAAATCTCGGAAAGTTATATGGAAATTACCAGTAACGTTTCGGAATATTTTTTTACGGTGTATATCGAGATCTTACTTCATTTCCATTTTTTGCTCTCCAAGAACTCCCACATAAGCGAAAACAATTCGTATAGAATCTTTTTTATCGAAATTGACGAGATATAATCGGTGCAGTTTTCGCATTTGACACAAAACAATGCTTTCAGGTTTAATGATTTACTATTTATTAAAATAAAAAGTTGCGTTAGGATTTGCTGAACTGAAATAGTTTACAGGATAAAATTTTGTTTCCGAAAGAACTGTTCCAACGAATGTACGCTCTATAACAAAAACATCGACGTGCTATAAGAAGGTAATCAGAATTAAACGAAATTTTACATACGTGAGGGCAACATTGATATTGGAAAGGGTTTACAAAATAAAAGCAAAATGATTATTTATTACTAAAAGAATCCCAAATGAATAGAGATTAATACCCTATTAAGCCATCTCTAACGTGAACGTACAAAGCCGAGCATTGAGGCATAGCAGTCTCGTTTGATGTCCTGTGTCCTTACGCATCACACTTACTGTAAACGCGCCACTCATTCGATCAAACTCATAGACTGTCTAACTTACCGTGTCTAGTGATCCCAGATATGTTCGATTTGTGACAAATCAGGGTATCATGCTCGCCAGAGTAGATGATAATGTGGGAGAGGAGGTCCCCTGACACTTTTGTTGTGTTAAGACTAAATATTGTCCTAATTAAAAATTAGTCCCGTCATGAGTTCCAACACATGTAACTGAATCACGACACAAACGGGCCTGCGCTACGGTGTCATGCTGCAGTGAATCAATAATAGAGGTGACCATGTTTTGTATGCGACAGCATCTCATAACTTCGTTCCAGCCGTGGGAACGGTGGGCCGCTGAACAGCAAAGGCACTGTTAGGGATTTCACAACAGGTTCTCCACAAGCGTATATAGATGTCATCATTGCCAAATTTGATCTGGATTCATCGCTGAAGACGATCTGGAACCATTCATTTGTAGCCCAATCCCGTCAAGCTTGACACTACCCCAAGTGAAGGCGACTGTGTGAATACCCCAATAGTGCCTTTGCATTTCAGCGGCAAAACGAGCCCACAACTAGAGTGACGTAACGGAATGCTATCGTATGCTAAACGTGATCACCCCAAACATTGATCCACCGCAGCATAACAGCCTGAAACAGGCACGTTTGTCTTACGTTTCAGTCACATGTGTTAGCAATCCTAGCAGGGCTCCCAGAAACCATTTTTCAACAGGACAAAGCTAGCTCACACACAGCAAAGATGTCAAGTGACTTCCTTTTCCATATTATCACCTTCTGCTGCCTGCTATCGAACACATCTGGAATCGCTTGAGACGGTATGAGAGCTGCAAATTTGATCAAATCAGGGGTGGTACGATATGACATAGGACATCGTACGAGACTGTTATGTCTCAATGCTCGCCTATGTCGCCGCGTACATTCACGTGTGAGGTGGTTTCTTGCACAATCCGTCGCTCTTAATTAAACTCATCTTTGCAAAATACGAGTAATTTTATCCTTATAAAAAGCATGTTTTCTCCTTCCTATAGCGATCGTTTTGGAGCAGTGTTAAGATTTCTTGAATTTTATGTACATATTTTGCTTTCTTTTAGAATCCTTGTCGTAAAGAAATCTGGGAAAGTCATGCATACAGTAAGTGTTGATATCCATTTTCAAACGAAAGTAGTTTTTTAAACACAACGCAAGTAGTTTTTAAAAAAACCTGCACAAACCTTTTTGCTCTGTTTATTTTTCAAAAAATTTTACTCACTTTTTAAAAAAGTTTTATCAAGAAATACTCTTAACCCATGTTACAACTTGGCGTGAGATTATGTCAAATCATTTATACAGATGATGCTAGGTTTTACGAACTGTTTCGGTTGGAACAGCAAAGAGTGTTCATAATATCAAGAGTTCGAATTCGAGAAATAGCATTGTTTCAATAAAAGACATTTTGGAAAAGCAAGTTGTTCGTAAAATCGGAAGTGTTTGTTATTTAGTCCAGTGGTTCTCATCCTTTTCACTACTGAATTGAAGGCCACTTGGAACTCATCCGATTATTAAGCGGATCACATACGATAGAAATAACATTTTCAGAACAATTAATTTAAGTGAAATGAGATGAATTCGAAAGTTTTCTTTAATATAAATTTAATTACAACTATGAAATTTTAATGTTAACTCAAATATATGCAATACACTGACAGCCTGGTTATGTCATTAAAAAAAAAAAAAAAAAAAAAAAAAACGATTTCGGCCTTGTTATGGACACATCTGCCCATGGGTGCCCATATGCAAAATTGTAAGGGGAGGAGGCTCAGATATTTTAACCATGGTTTAGCATGATATTTTCCCCATGAAAACCAATTTCAGGACAGATTAGAGTCATTAAAATTGGACATTTTTAATCACTTATTCATTAATGGCTGGAGAAGAAATATTTTTACATTTTTGCAATGAAAAAAAGTACTAAAAACAAGGAAGTTCTAATTTCTAAGGAGGGCTCGAGCCCCCCCCCCCTTGCCCTCTTATATGGGCGCCCTTGCATCTGCCTGGAAAAGATAATAACCGTGTTGGAAGCAGATAGCATCTCATTGAAGCTGATAGTGCCAACAAACTAATTGCTAAAGTAAATTTAAAACTCACTTTTTAATACTGTAGCAAGAGTCCGCAGCAATGGTAAAATTCAACTCGTCAATTAAAGGCAAAAAGCTTGGATATTAAGCAGTTATCGCCCTTTTAGCCAGGTTTAAGGCAGAATTAGTACATGCAATAATACCGAATAATACCGAATACCGAATAAATCAAATAATACCAAATAAACAATACCGAATGTACCGAATACCGAAAGTCCGAAAATCAATACCGAAATAATACCGAAAGTCCGGTTATGCCACCGGACCACAAGTAGTGCGCGGATCACAGGTTGAGAAGCACTGAATAAGAGGTACGTGAAATTGAATGTCAACTGTATCAGTGGAGGACAAAGTTATTCACAGAGATCATTCGGTGTGCAAGTCAAATAGGGGTACCTTTAGGGTGACAAATTTTGAAAACACATACAAAGGTTCCTAAGAAAATGACTGCACTAAATTTGTCTAAAAAATATTATAAATGAAAAAAATAAAATAGTTTTTTACATCAATTCAATTGGAAAACGTTTCGATTCAAAATAGCCATTTTTGATAAATGCAGCGATTTGTATATTGATTTTTGCAACACTTTTTATCTGTGTCTTCCATTCATTCCGTCTCGCAATGATGGTCAGAACTGATTAGCCAGGGTGCGTGCCCTTATACTTCTTGTGATTACTTTCTCTGAAGGTGTTTGAAATCAAAAGTCAGTGCAAGTACTCTCCGAAAAATGTGAGAGAAAAAGTTCAAAGTTGTGTTATCAATCGCATCGATGGTGCAATTTGATCGAAAGTTTCATCAAGTGGATGAAATTCTGCAGAGCACGTCATGGTAGACGCATCCAGAACAAGGCCAGCTTAATGAATAGGCCAACTAGGCCATGGTCTAAGGCCCAAGCTCTTTAGGAGCCTCAAATGGGTAATATTGTTTTTATGCAATGGCTAAAATTGTAAGGTTTAACTACATTAGGACCCCAAAAAAGCGTTTGGTCTAGGGCCCCCTGATATACTAATCGGGCCCTGATCCAGAATTTTGTATTTCATACTAAATCTTTCGCTATTGCAATGATGCAAAATAGATCTACCATTGTGTGATTATATAGTGTTCATGTAAAAGCTTTAAATGTGCTTTTTTAACTGGGATGCATTTTACAACTTGCAATTGGAGTATCTAAATATGTTCTTTGCGTTACTATAAATCAGAAAGAAGATCATATGAGTTAAACGAAATTTTTTTTTACTCAAATTTCAAACTAAATTCCCATTTGAGTCACCTTTAAGCAAATTTCGATTAGTTTTTTCGGTACGTTCGTACACGTATTGTACGTGCAAACGTATGGACAACCGAAGCATCCATTTTAACCTCCCTCCTCCCTTTTTGGATTGAATCGATGTTCCAAAATGATTTTTTACTCGTTTTGTGCGACAAAACAAAGTTAATATCAATTCAAAGGGAAGTACCATTATAAAAACAAGTAACTACAAGTATAAGTGCGTGTAACCTGCACTGCCATTGAATTGCTTTCAGATAACATTGCAATAAGTTAATAGAAAAACCCAAACCAAAACCTTCTTGAGTTTATTCCATTTTGAAATACAGAACGTTTTCTGATAACAGTCCTCGTTTATGGATATGTTGCCTTATAAAAAAGTAGTTATGTTCTCAATAAATGAATAATGATGTATCTCTTTTCGTTTGCAGATTTTAGGACTCCGAGAACACCTGTTCGTAAGAAGCAACTCCCTATTATTGACCCTGAGACGGGGAAGAACATTCTGGAAGGACTCCAAGGTGACGAGAAATCGGTAAAGTGTACATTTAAATTTTTTCAAAACTAATGCCGTGTACTTATCTCTCACTTCTTGAGGACCTAATTATGTTGCATGCGCATGGAAAATTGGCCAATAATTCGTCAAACATTATGCTTCTATGTGTTTCAAAATTTACGCCCAGTTATATTTCTCGTAAAACATTTTTCTTTCCATGTTGTTTTCTCCTATATCTAATATTATAAAAGAAACTATTTGAGACACTCGTGAAAGGAATAACAAATAAATAAGTATATACTTTTAATTGAACAAGTTATTAAGCAACATAAACAGTCACACAAGGTGTGTGACATGCCACGGAGGTGAGAATTCACATGTTATGAACCAAAAATATACTAAAATAAAAATTATTATTAAAAAATTGTTGGCAGGTTTAAATAGATATATTTTTGATGAAATTAAAAATCATTGTTAAATGAATTATTCTTCAACGTTTTTTCTGTAAAAGGAAAAAGGCGTGTGTCGGAAAAGTTACACTTTTTGAAGAATGACCCATATAGGTGTGAAATCACAGACATTTCGTAATTCGGTCTCGTCAATGAATCCTAAAGGGCAAAACCCATTTCTTTCGTTAATTTATAACTGCTAACATTGCTTTCTTTCCAACAATTCAACTTTCTGACGTTTTGAACGTGGTATCATTTGCTCTGACAAGAGGCATTTCTTTTTCAGAAGGAGGTTAATCTCAAATCTCATGAGTTACAGTCTCCTGATCGAAACTTGTTTTCCCAAGTGGTGAGTAATTTCCCATGTAGTGAGTGACTATCAGTTTACTAAACTGATAATACTACACCTAATACTAAGTGTATTATCAGCTCAATGCACCTATTTTTTATGTTACTAATGTCTCCGCCGCCTGCTCGCTTACGCGCACCACCCCCCGAAGATTGCTTTGCAATCTTATTTGATTCTCAAAATTAAAATGATTTGATTAAAATCGTCAATTGGAAGGAATCAGATCAAAAACGCATTAGGAGTTCCGTTTGGAACATTAAGCACCCATTTAATGGATTTTAAACTAACTTGTACTAACTTGCAGAGCAATAGGTGCTAAGGGGCTCCTGAAAAATGACTTTCCAACTCGTGGCTTCTAGTAACATACAATGGCCTCAAAAAGTTAAGGTACAACCGTTTTTTTTTGCGTCTAATTTGCAAATGAATGAATGTAGAAACTAAAAATTTGGAGGATATGTGCATTACATGGTTTTTTATTGAATACGTCATAGAAATTTGTAAAAAAAAAAGCAATCTTTGCGGAAAAGTTCATTCTTGGAAAAAAAAAAAAAAAAAAAAAAAAAAAAAAAAAAAAAAAAAAAAAAACCAGAACATCACAGTGTTATGTAATAAAATGTCAGAGAAACAATACAAAAATGGGCCTTAATACGGAATGTGTTCCCTCTAACTTGAATGCATTTGCGACATCGATTTTCCATGCTGTTTAGTAAGTTATCCGACACCGGAATTGGAAGCGAAGATCAGACACAGAGTAAGCCTTGTTCTAGCTCATTCAACGACCTTGGAGGAGGATTTAAAGCATCAACCTGTCTGCCAAGATAATCGCAAAGGTGTTCTATCGGATTCAGGTCTGGAGATCGAGCTTGCCATTCCATTCGTCCCAAACCGTGATCCTCAAAATACTCCTCAGCAATTCGAGCTCGGTGAGGTCGTGCATTATAATCCATCAGAATGAAGTCATTACCAAAGCACCAGCATATAGGCGGACATATGGATAAAGGATCTCATCCCGATATCTCAGATCAGTCATAGTTCCTCCGTGGAACACATGCAGGTCAGTGTGACCACCGAGCGAGATCCCTGCCCGGACCATGGTTCCACCACCGCTATAACTGTGGTCTTTCAAAAGTGTTGGATTGATGGTATCTATTGCGCTGTTCCCTCTAGATCAGTAGACGCCCTGAATCACTCTGCAATGTAAATCTGGACTCCTCTGTGAACAGCACAGAAATCCATTGCTGCTGGGTCCAGGAAACATGTTCTCTTGCTCAGCATAAGCAGATCCTTCGCTGTGATGGGTTGAGAGGAACCCACGCAACTGGTCGTCTTGCATAGATATCTGCATTGTGAAGACGATTTCGCACCGTAGTAGCACAGATCTTCTTCCTGATGCTACAAAGTGGTTTGCAACGAACTGCGGTACAGTAGCGGTTCTTCTTCTTCGGATCGAAAGAACCAGAAAACGGTCTTCTGCAGGTGTTGTAGCTCGTGATCGACCTGGAACAGATCTTCTGGACACAGAATCTTCGGATTGGTATTGATCCTAAAGTCGCTGAGCAACACTACGAGACACATTGAGAACTCTAGCAGCATCAGCCTGCGACAATCCCATTTCCATCCATCTAACTGCCCTCCACCTTAACGAATCGGGTAAACAACGTCTCCGAGACATTTTCTGAACTCGATTGAATATTGTCACCGAAACTGCCAACACCAGTTGAAAATCAACACATCTTACACACAAAAGTACGAAAGCTCGATATTTGCATATTTTTTCTCACTTGTAAAAATATGTTCATTTCTATAAAATAAAAGTGGTAGCACCCTTTTTTTCATAAATGGTTTTCAAGTTCGTTATTATCATTCATGCAAACTATGCATTTTATTGTCACGGCCATTTTTTATGGTGAGCTTCGAAAAAACATGCTGTACCTTAACTTTTTGAGGCCTGTGTATTTCGCTCTTTAGCTAAGGACTTGAATTGAGATGAGTCTAGGATTTTCGGTTGAAATAGAAATCCTTATATTAGCTGTTCTAATTAATTGAGAAAATTGGAACAAGCTTTATTTGATGCAGAAAAAATCTCTTTTGAACGACATAGAACGTTTAGGGTTGTGGAAAATCTTTCATTCCTTTAATTGACAATTTACGTGAAATTTTAGCTTAAAAATAAATTACAAAAAAAAAACTAATTTGAAATTTAAAATCAAACCCCCCAGGTGCCTACCCCGGCGCTTGAAGTAATTTTGTACCAAATTTCAAAGCTGTAGGGGTGCTATGGGGTCTCCTGGACGCAGGCCCGCCACGGACTTCCTTCCACAATTTCTCTGACATCACTTTTTTTTAATTAAATATATAGGGATAAGAGAGCCACTTTTTTTATTGATTACTTCTGTTCTTATAGAAGGCAGTTCTTATAGAAGGTAAATTCATGGAGAATTTTTACGAGCCAAATCATTGTGATCTCATTCGAGTTTGGCTACCATCTAAGAAGGCAATTGCTCAACACTTTGAAGTCTTTTTTACGTTTTTAAGAGTTATGACCATTGACCAACAGATTGGCATTACCACATTTACCAGAAGAGTCTTAAGCCTCTATGCTATTCGAGTCTCCTGTACTTTTTCGAAGAAAAATCGATTAGGTTCATTACTAGAATTGAAATTAGATTGTTTCCAAAATTTTAAAAATAAAACAATTACTCAACACTTTGAAGTCTCTTGTACGTTTTTTAGAGCTATGACCAATAGATTGGCGTCACCACATTTACCAGAAAAATTTAAGCTTCTATGTTAATTCGAGTCACCTGAACTGCTTCGAAGGAAAATGTAGAAGTAGATGTCGAGTTCGTTCATTGTTAGAACTGAAATTAGGTTGTTTCCGAAATTTTAAAAGTCTTTTTTTCTGAAAGAACATGATTAAAAACATAGGATTTAACCATTTTTTTTTAAAGTTTACAAAGTTTAATATTTCTAAAAAAACTATTTTAATCGGTGCGCAGATTAAAATTTTATGTTTTACTCTTCTGCGCATGACATCACAAGTTATAAAATGCCACTCGATAAAGACTTTGGCGAGAGATAAAGATAAAAATATCATAGCACAATGATAGTAATAAATTTCGTATTTACATCAGAAAAGCCTTCATTCAAAATTCTCATAATGATTACCATTAACATTAGTGTTTAATGGCAAACTTTATTGATAACAATGCGTCAACATTCAGCGTGCCCATAAGGACACCACTTGTGACGTCATAAAGATCACGCCTTATTTGCAGAATCGAACATTAAAAAAAGAAACTAAAAACAACTGTTGGGAAAATGAAAGTTTTTCCTGGCTCCATGCTATGTTTTCGCTTATTTTATCAATTTCAGTGACTAAAAGTAGTGCTTTTGACTGAAGGAAACACCCCCATTGTGTAGCTTTTCAAGAAAGAGAAACAAACATTTAGATTTAATTACAAAAGTTAACAGTTTGAGACATATCTTTCTTAGCTAGGAAGGTAGTAAGCAAAAATTTCAACAATAGTAGAACAAATTGTTTTCTCTTAGCGTTAAATGGACTCCACAAAAAATAATATAGGTCCGATTCGTTAGTCGACGAAGTTTGAAGAGAATTAATTTAGTACAATGCAGCAGAATGAATAATGATCAAAATGAATATGCATCCCGTACAAAGTTTGAAACTCCAGATAATTTTCGATCATAACGCTTAGTATTATTTTTCAAACATTTGTTAAAATCAAAACTTTCGCTTATTTCTTCCACTGTTACACGGATTCTTATCTAGTACTTACATTACATGAAACTGATGCAATATAGTTTGAGTGTGCGCAACATACTTTCTCATGAAAATCGCATACCTATACATTAAATTTTGCTTCTGTAACGAGCAAAACTACCGAATCATAACCAATCTTTTAGAGTAGGGAGTCTTTAACCGAGGGTCACATCAAAAACTTCATAAAAATGGGGGAACCATACATATGAGGAATAGACAGTGTTGGCAGAAACATGAAAAGTAAGGATGGAGATTGCGATGATACAATTCGTTTTCTAGAGAGATGTGGGCTAAAACTAGCAAAATAAATAAATCAACATCAACCAAAGACAAATAAATAGTTCTGTATATATTTTTTGAAGAATGAAACAGAATGACCGTGACATGATATACAATGATAATATAAAATACATCAGTAATTAAAGCAAAAAAAAAAAAAAAAAAACAATATATTAAACTCACATGACTATAGTGACTTATGTCTTTTCAATCCTATAATGGAAAAATTTCGCATTGTTTTTGCTTTATTAAAGTATTGATAATCGGAAGAATCTGTGTTGCGATTTGTATTGTACCCTTCAAATTTTGACCAGATGGGCCTGTGAGACCGAGGGTATTTAATTTTTATCCCATATTTGTAACCGAAGGAATAAATGACAAATAATTTGACAGATTTCTTCAAAGTAATTTTAAAACGAGGTTGTTTCTGGTGAGTTGATCTGTTTAGAAACTGAGTACAATATCTTGCCCTTAGGAAGAAACCGAGGCTGTTGCCGAAGATCATGCCAAGGTGAATACGGTTCTTCAGGAGAATGAAGTGGAGTCTGGAGAAGGTACGTCAATGAAACTTCCGTTTTAAAACTCTCATCAGTATAGCCTAATGAGGTACTTGTGGCATAAAAACCTATAGAACCAAGTAACCAATCAGCAACGAAACTTAACATTATATCACTGTAGTAAATAATGTTAAAAATCTTTTTTATATGAGCAGTTTTATTTTTAAATGACATTTATTGGAACAGTTCGAACTGGCTTCAAGCCAATAATTTGTTCCTCCGTGCTGAAACTTGAAGCCTTGAATCGTAAGCAGAGACCGCCATCTTGGGGCTAAATGCAATGAAGCAGCCTGTTTTGCTTCTTGATTTTGGGTTAACATGGGGTTAGTAAGAAACCACAATCAAGAAGCAAAACACGCTACTTTACCATAGCAGATATAGTAGGAAGAAAGTATCGTTTAGCCCCAAGATGGTGGACACGTCGCTACTTATTCAACGATTCAGGCTTTTACTGCAACCAAACGGCAAGCTGCTGAACAACAGATCAAAATGTGTTTGTAAAAATGTCTTGCATAAAGTACAGAAAGCCACCTCATTCGAATGAACTGAGACGGCTGAAAAGCTTTGCATAAGACAAAGGTTTCATTAAAGAAACTTAACGGTTAAAAGAGTACTCCATTTTTCTCATACGATCTAAATGTCGAGGTGGCGTTTTTTGATGAATTTAAAAAAAATCTAGAAACTTCGAAGGAAATGAAATCTATAGACATTTACATGCATGTAGTTTTGTCTTGTTCCTGGCTTAGGGCGGTAGTTTATTGCTTGTAGACATTTTTGGTATAGATAAAAACTATATGCTACATACCTGAAAGTCTGAACTTAGCCTTTATTTGCAGATTAATAATTTAGCTTCAACTTATTTTTTCTTTTTTTGCATATAACTTGAAAGATCTATTCAGGATTCCGAATCCTCTATTTCTACCACTTCTGTATTGATCTGACGTCTGTACTTATTTATGTACGTAGGTTTCACTCATAACTCAACAACGATTTCGTGTAGAATGTTGAAAGTTTGTGTGTAGGATCTTGATAACGTCAAACTTTGAGAATCTCTTCTAGTAGCAAGTGGCCGTTTGTCTGAGGGAATATATATATATTTGTATACATACCTCTTGCGTGATTCAAATACAATTAATTGCAGAGTGTGGAAATTGTGTATGTAGAACAACATAGAGTCAAACATGTCCTTTTCTGTTGCAATCGAATGTTTCGGCTGGAAATCTAACTCGAGTTTTTGCATGAAGGCAAAATTCGCATCCAGTCATTTTTCGTCACTTATATTTTCATTGATGACATTCCTAATTCCATCTCAAAAAGTGAAATGGATATCTCTATTTACTTGACGTATGTCAGTGACACGAAACACCCGTTATATAAGTTTTACTTCATTACATGCAATCACAGAAGTTTTGTAATCGAAAAAGATTTCGGTTTTCTAACTTTAATGAAAAAATCTTTTCTTAGTAGTTAAAAAAAATTATTATTTAATGAGAGTAAAGGGAAGAAAGTCTTGCGGTGCTTACATAAGACTTTTAAATTTCACTCCGCGATTAATTGAGCTGATGAATGCATATTTAGAATCTTAAAAAGCAAGGATGAAACATATTTTTTTCCCTTTCAGGTTTGTCGGCCAACGGAAGCATAAAAGTCACTCATTCTCGAGTAAAGGAAGTCCTGCAACATCTAAATTCGAATTTCTGCCGAATGCGACAAGAGCAACAGAGAATGGGTGTTTTTCGAGGATGCCTAGCTTACAGACGCCATAAGCTGGCGGAAGGCGCCAAGGCTCTAAACGACAGGAGAGCCGATGTGGTACAGAGAGAGCTCGAATTGCTCAGGTGGCAGAGACACCTGGCAGAGTGGGAGGAGGTTCTCGAGAAAAGGTGGAAGCAGATGTTGAGACATGCACGAAGATTAGAGAAGAAAGAAGCTCTGCTCCAACAGCATGCCAGCCTTGTGAAAGAACGAAATATTCAAAATGGGTTGGACTGTGAAAGTTTCGTGCCAGAAGGTGGCAATTATCTGAGCAGGGAGCAGACCTCCAAAGCTAGTGGGGACGATTGGGTGAAACACAAAATTCGAATTTCAGACACAAACGCTGATGTTTCCGAGCAAATTTGTCAAGCAGACAAGGTTGGCTCGAAACGAGAACACATGCAATGTAATCTGAAGGAAAGAAGTCTAAAATCAGGCTGTGGAAATGACTTTTACGAAAGAACGCATATCAGTCACGACGATGGCAAGAGCAATGAAAGTTTGGTGATGGGTAATCACAGTTGCAGACTAAGTTGTGAAGGAAACGAATGCAAAACTGTTAACTTTCACGAAGACTGCTGCTTTAGATTAGTGAGTAATTGCATAGAACGGATATCTGATCAAATTACTAAATTAAACGAGGACAACGCTGATTTTCATGTAAAAAACGGGTTTGAAGGAAAACCTAGCGATCTCGAAGAGGATTCTTGTACGACAGAAGAAGTACTAACAGAGGATAATGTTAACTTTCAAAGAGCCTGGCAAAAAACTGACGAAGAAATCAAAAATTTCCCCCTTTTACAGCCAGCAGAATGTGAAATACGGAAAGAAGAAATTCATGAAGACATCGGTGATGAATCTAACCATATAGAAGCAGGGGGAAAATGCAGTTCATGGGAAAGAGTTATGGATTGTTCACGGGATTACGAAAGCATGTTAAGTTCATGTCACCAGGTACATTACGAGCCTGTGTTAAATAGAGAAGGAATGGACAATATGGCAAGTTATATTGACAAGCAAATCCGATCTACCCTCAATTCTTTGAGCCCTGTCGCTGAAGGACACTTGCCATCACATTACGTAGTTAAAAGTGTGAGTTACGATGATAGCAGTACTACTAATGAATGTTTTTCCTCTCATGCTTCGTCTAATTGTGATTTGTGCAGATCCAATTGCTCAGAAATCCAAATTTCGAGTGGTTCTAAGGGCAAAGTGTGTAGACGCATCTTAGGAAAATATTATGATTTCGAGGCACAAACAGTTAAGCCAGAGAGAGATCAATTTGAGGAGAAACTGCGCCAGGAGAGTGGACCAGAGGACAGGAATAAACTAGAACCTACGATTGAGTGTTTGAAAGATTTACCTGTCACTCATTGCGATAGTCAAGAAGTTTGTATTCATGAAGATGATAATTTGTCTACTACATTGTCGTGCCTGTGTGGTACAACAAGTGATGTTTGCAATCCTGAGAACCCGAGAGACGTCAGTTTAGGGAATGATAGCTCTCCATCTAGAAAAAAGGATGAGTTGAAGGGAAAATCAACTGAGGAAAAAAGTTCCAACTCTACGTTGACAGGCGTCTCGGAAGAAAATCATTTTCCTACCATAAGAAAAACAAATTCCTTTGAGTTTACGACTAGTAATGGCAGGCGATTTTTGCCTGAGTATATCAAGTTCTGGTTAAGAAATAAATAAAAAC
This sequence comes from Uloborus diversus, assembly GCF_026930045.1. Classification (NCBI taxonomy): domain Eukaryota; kingdom Metazoa; phylum Arthropoda; class Arachnida; order Araneae; family Uloboridae; genus Uloborus; species Uloborus diversus. Next base: position 126,182,447 of record NC_072734.1, on the reverse strand, counting down.
CGGATAAAGCTTCTTGAGGCCAAAAAGAATAATTTTTTTAGCATTTGATAGACTGCGGAAAAGAGGTAAGAGAGCACAGTTTTGTTATTAAAACCACGTGACTTTGGAAATTATTTTATGAGAACAGTTGAACGAAAAACTTATGTCATTGAAAACTTGGATCAAAATGATTTTTTTTTCAAGTTCTTGAACACATGCCAATCTCGAATGAAGCGAACTAATCAAATTTCTAAAAGATTTTGGCATTTATCGATAATGTTTGCTGAACATGTAAGAGCAATTGCATTGGTTCAAAAATTACTAATTTGAAGAAAACGTCGACGGGATTTGAAGCCAAAAATTTCAGTGCTTAGCATTATACTTTATTTTTTTAGGGGCTAGTTATTTCATTGCAAGTGTTTTTTTCTTTCTTATAGACAGAAGCACTGTTGTTTTCCTAGATAGTTGATGTTCTTTTCGAAAATGAAACTATACACACATCTCTTTCTTCAATCGTAAGAACACTAAGCCATGCTGATTTAAATATATTACTACATTTAATACATGAATTGTGGCACACCAGGTAGCTAAATTGACTTTCAAAAACTATGTAAAAATGTCTGTGCTGTTTCAAATGTCATGCACTTTTAGTGAAATAAATGTTGCTGTTCTTTAAGTGAATAAAATATTGTATAGACAACGTCAGTATCGTTTCTTTAATCTTTTTAAAAATACTTTACATTTTCAGAGACATCAAAGCCCCAAATTCAAATTGATATTTTTGGGTGGTACTTTTAAAAACACGGTTTAGTACAGAAGTTTTCAAGCTTTCAGGCTCTGCGCCGCCTCCCCTGAACGCTGACTTGAGGTCACTTCCCCACTATTTGTGATTAATACAAGCATTAAGTCACGCCCTCCCCCTCACCCTCATACCTAGTTAATACAAGCTGTACATACAATAAGAAACTGGAGCTAATTAGTAAATCTAAAATTTGTTGATAAGTAAAAAATAGATAATTTCATCCACAAAATTGAGTATTACTGCACAAAACATTATTTTGAACTTATCATTTTTTGAACCCATGAAATCCAAGAAGCAAAGAAATAACTATAATTTTTTTAGACGATGTAGGATCTAGGTGAACTTGGCATGCTCATTAGTTACTTTCACGACATTAATGAGAGGGCTAATACTGTTATTTAATATTCGCATGTCACCATAAATTTGAAGTAATTATTGCTTTATTTTTTACTTTATCTTGTAAATTCACTCTTCACCTTCACTTAAAATTCTTATACGAACCCGTAAATATGCGTGCCTCTCAGGTTGAGAACTGCAGGTGTAGTAAAAAAAAAGTTAAAGCACTTGAGCACTTCTCAAAAAAAACCTACATTTTATTGCAAGAATTTATTTTTTAGTGTCGCCATCTATTGGCTTTATTTAAGACTAAAACTCTAAAAGATCTCTGAGTTTTAAATAACAGTGGCATAGAAGCTGTTTCTTCTTGCTGCTATAGGGGAGACTGGGGATACTTGATCCCCACTTTAGTTTTCAATTTTTTTCTCTGCTGCAAATTATCAGTTTTTTTTTTATTTTAAGTACGTGAGCAAAGGTAATTTTCCCCTCTATCTGACAGTATTTTTTTAGTTGAAATTAATCAAATAGTTTTGGTAAAATAATTTTTTTTAAAAATTTCATAAAGGGATCATGTATCCCCACATGAAGGGATACAGGATCCCTTTATGGGGGATACTTGATCCCACTGAGAAAATGCACAGACTTTTCATTAGATCCAAAATTTATTTATGGATTTTAGTTTTCTACATAATGTTTCTAAAAAATATAACTATTTCTAATTTCCTTTATTAGATTACAACTAGCAAAAATACCCGGCGTTGCCTGGGTTAGCAATAATTATGAGAAACAATCGTTACTTGCATTTGTTTTCTGATTTAAGTGAAATAACTTAAAACACACCTTTTTGACGTGATTTAAAATCTAGCTTCTTCCTTACTCAAAAAACTACAGTAGCAGTAAGTAAAAAGAGCAAAATAGTATTCATTTAGAAACGAAAACACGAAATTTAAGCTTATACAAATTTGAAGAATTTCCGAAATATGGAATTAAACTTCACATGTTTAAAAAGATTTATCAGTTAATTTTTTTTTTACTTGGAGTCTTACCTTCTCTGTATGTCTATTGAAGAACGAACTGTTTAAAAAAATGTAGCCGCGCGCCAGTGATCCCCTTAAACTTGCTTTAATTATTTTGGAAAATTTCAATTATTGTGGGTTCTTGGTGCGATTTAAAATGTTACCGAATTTGCGGGAATCGTTTTGGGATACCTTGGATAATGTTCCCCCTCCTTACTTTGTAAAACGGTATGTTACTAATTTTTGTTAAAGAGATATTGCTAACAGAGGCGTAGGAAGTATATAAACGTAGGGGGAGCTGGGGCTTATGATAGGGATTCAAGGGACAAAAGCAGTAGCGCCACCAGATTTTTTTTTTTGGTGGGGAAGGGAGGGGAGGGGGGGGGGGGAGCACTTGAAAAAATTTTCTTATTTGAAATGATTGCCCATTATTTCGTCTTCCTCTCCCTTTCCCAGTAATGTTTTCAATCATATCTAACATATAAATTGAGGCAGTGAGAAACAAAGGGATGTAAGTGGATATTTTCAAGTTTTGAGTAAAACGCGTTTAAAGGTAACGTCTCAGGTAAGCCTTCATTGATATTTTTTCTAAATCATGCTGTACAGCAGCACCAACCAGCGCTACTAGTATTATCTCTCATCCCAAGACAGAGGAAAGGTTCCTCTACTATTTGTACTGGTTATCTCCAAATTTTTAAGTTTGCCATTTACATCCTCTTGCTTCTCACCGCCTCAATAGTATATGGAGAGAATGAGGTGATAAATCTTCTGGTTTTTTTTGGAAGGGGATCGGTCAGTTCTCGAAGATGAGCACATATCAATAGGGGGGTCCTGGGGCTTCAGCCCCGGAAAATTTCCGAAATCTTAGTTCTAAAAACGTAGTTTAGACGGTCTTTGGTAATGTTAAGGAGAGAAAATATTCGAATGCCCTCCCTGGAAATTTTTCGGAATTTATGTCTTTAAAGCGCGAATTCAGACCATATTTATGACGTTAGGGAAAATGATATGACTCAAGGATTGTCCTCAATCGATTTACATCTCTTTCCCAATATTTCAAAATTGAAGTTCCAAAAACGCAATTGAAGACAGTCTTCAATGATGTCAGGGAAAGGGGGAGGTTCTAGGGCTCTCAGGACTTTTTTAGAAATTGAAGTCTTAGAGAGCGTTCCTCAATGAGGTTATTGGAAAAGATTCCTTCCCCTTAAAGTTTTAGAAATTGTAGTTTTAAAAACTGAATTTTCATCCTTCTTTTTTGATATCAGATAGGAGTTTCGGGTGTTGCTCTCCGAAAATTATTCGAGATAGATCATATTTGTTAATGTTAGAGGCATAGCAATGTTTTAAATTGAACGGAATATTATATAATCTATCATATTGTAGAGGGCAAGGTGTTCAGTCATGGGTTCTCTTCCGCGAATTTTCAGGACATCGCTCTCTAAAAACGAACATTGCAACGCTTTTTAATAATTTAGGAGGTAGGGGAGGGCTTCTGCAGCGTAGCATTTAGAAGACTTTCTTTTATGAGAACTAGAAACAGAGGAGAAGAGAAACAGTGCGCCTGAAATGTGTTAAAATAAAACGTTCGTTGTATAGTGCAGAGAAATGTTAGTAAAAGTACTTCAGAGAAACTATGAAATATTGTTGGTGCTTTTTTCTAACAATAATAAGTGAAAAGGAACGTTTTTAATCGTGAAAATGGATATGAAAAGTTTCCCAGAACCTCAAACATTTTGAGAAGTGCTCAAGTGCTCTCTTCCACATGCATTTTTTTTAGCATGAAAACATATCTGTGACAAAAAAAAAAAAAAAAAAGACCCTTAATTTTGAGAAAACAAAAAAATAAGAATAAATGTAACTTCATAAAGTCTAAATGTTCAAAAAAAATTTTGTTTTCAATAAACTCGCAGTTTTTAACATCGTAACAGTGTTTACAATTATTAAAGTTTTTTTTATAAATATTCTAATGGAGATTTCACTACCGATTTTGATTAGTGAGAATTTTTGTTTCTGTGTTGTTACCTTAGAATAACTTATAAATACCTAATATACCTTAGAATTCTTTAAATTATATTTATCTTTGCAAATTTTTAACTTCATGAAAAAATCAATCCCTCATGGTTTAAATATAACAAAATAATGGATAAAAAGTTTTTTTTTTTTTTTTTTAGTTTCTACCGTGGAATAGTTCTGGATTTTTTTTTTTTTTAATCACAGCAATGATATGTATCCGCAAAAGAAATTTCTGGGTATGTTACTGATTTAGGTTGTTTCTTCTGACAATATTTTCAATCAAAAATAATAAATATAACTTTTATAGAATTTTAAAAATTTGTTCGAAGAATATGTATATCAGGCTTTTAGTCTATGTCCCCTGACAGAAGATCACTTTTGGTTTCGATAGACCATCGAATAATGATATTTTTGCAATCTGATCGTATCTTTTGATCGAAACGTGGAATTTAACACCCGAAACAAACGATCATAATCCCTCGAAAATTAGTTTAGAACTATTTTTTGTTCTATAACTACATTGCTAAACTTTTGAGAACTCGCTAAAGAATTTTCTTTGATCGGGGCTGAACTTTTTATGAAGAAATGAAAAAAATAAAAAAGAGAAAGAAACGATGGATAAAAATGCTAAATAAATTTGTTTGTAAATTGGACTTTTTTCTTTTCTTCCTCTGCATAGTTTTTTTTTTTTTTCCTTTCTTTCTTTTCTTTTTTTTTTTGATAATTGCAACAAACAAAAATATTATATGACCACTCAGTATTTTAATTTAACTTTCGTTTCATATTTTGCAAGTTTGTTTTAATCAACGAATTTAAAAGGACTCGCCGGAGATTCTTTAAATAGCATCCGGAAGGTCAGATGTTTTTTACCTTAGAAACCCTCTTTTTGATACGTGTCTGGAGCACCTTCATATTTAAATACAAAACTGGCTCACGATTATCTCTTTTTAGTGGAAGTGTGAGATACAAATGGCATGGAAAACTAAGAACATTAAACTGAGCTACAGTGTAATGTGTAATACACTTGCGAAAGACGAGCTCAAAGTGGAGGGGGCGGAAAACACCCCTATGTAGATAACTTGTCTTTAATACTTTTTTTTCTTCCGGGAATCGAGAGGTTTGAAAAGAGGGAAACACAAATGTACTGACCGTACTGACCATCACTCAATCTCTCCCCTTTCTTTGTTGGTTATTATGTGGAAATTCCTAAAAAAGGTACATCTCATTTTTGAAATCAGGTTTGAGATAGACAATGTACTGCAAAAAGCTATACGGTTAGAATTTTTCCGGGCGAGCTGAGTCGGTCTGAAATATTATAGAGGGAGCTCAAGCTCCCCCAGCTCCCCCGCTTCCGACGCCTATGATTGCTAAGACCTCTTATCCATATGCTAAGATACTTTTGGTCACCATAAAATGGCGCTAAACAATTTCATCCGTAATGTTTCCAAAATAAGTAGTAAAATTTGGCGATGGTTTGAATTTGTGCACAAAGTCACATTAATGGAAGTTTTTGTGCTGCTTATGGATTTGCCTAATTTAGTTGCTGGATTATTTTACAGTAAAAAAAGTTTTTAAAGATTCTTTGATTCACGATATTTTGTTTACATGGTGAAAGCTGACAAACATTATTACGTAGTCTTTGACTTCAAAAACCGCGATAGTTGAAAAAACTGCCAAATGCATCCGCTACTGAAATCTTTCTGCATAAATTTTGGCGAGGTTTCTGCTGTTAGATTGGATAATGATTAAAAAATCAAATCAGCACAAATAATTTAAAAAAAACCCCGTTAATTACACTAAAGTTCCATTTAAATGGAAAATAATCAACCAAATCTATAGTTATCATTAGCCAATCTTGGGAAAAAAAACGTTACTTTAAGATTTGACTTGAGAAAAGCCTCAAACAGTCAGACGAAACACAAAAACATTCAACAATGCTAACTATGAACTGGGAGTTGAGATGATACACTAAATAATGAATTGGGTTGAGGAAAGCCTTCGAGCATGGAACAAAAAAAGCCCATAACTCGTTTTTTATACAACTTAGAACTTTCCAACAGATGCCATCTTCAGCAGAAAAATAAAGCGCTTTCGATGGACACATAAGTTTAATATGTGCACGTATTTTTTCACCGTCATATTGGGGCATTTATGCGAAAATTTGGACAAATTAGAATAAAAAAGGAACAATCAATCGGATTCTTTTCGAACTGGTCTACAAACCTCCCCAGTACCAAAAAGAACAAACGGTGAAAGTTTCAGCCAAATCTGCCGGGTAGTTTCTGAGATCTTAGGGAACAAATTTACCAAAGTCCATTTTTATATATATAGATAATGTGAACACAAAATAACATCGTTTCAATTTTCACTAGACATTTGTAAAAAAATGTACGCAACTTTCATGAACTTATGATGCTTTTGATCAGTTACTTATTATCCAATACAGTTGTGAACAATATATTTTATAAATAAAACTAAATTTTTTTTAAAAAGTAGCGTAATGAAGCTAAAATTACAACAAATAAAAAAATAGGATGACAAGCACGAAAATCATCTTATTTGCTTCTTGTCTTGTAATAATATTATTAAGAGCTTCATCAATTGAATTAATTTTAAAAAAAGATGGAAGAAAAAAATAAGTATCAGTGTACTTATAAAAAAGAAAATAAAGCATAGCATATGTTTTCAAAACCTGAAAAGTAAAATGCAAACTATTCGTTTGTTGTATGTTCTTGAAAGTCCGCTCAACTCAACTAGATGTGTGCAACTTAACAAATTTTGACAATTTTTCCGGAAAAATAGATTGATTAAGCATATTACCTTTTGCTTCAGAGAAAACTTATTTCAAACTCTAGAAATCAAACTTTGCATTCTATCCGTTAATGGGTCAACATAATGGGCAACTTATTTTTTTGTTGGAAATCTAACTATAGCAAAATAATTTTTTTTTTCATTCAAACAAAGATTTGACATCTATTTCAACTTGTTCAAGCTCATTTGGCTGATCAGAAGATAACTTGACAGTAGAATAGTAGGGTAAAAAGGCCGGTTTCACTGCAGCCGGCGGTTCTCCGGCTCATAGCCGCCGTCCAATTCCCTCTCACTCCCCCTCTGACCTTGGGTTGATCTTCCTCCTGATAGCCGCCTCCCAGGGCCGCCGCGAGAACCCGTAGAAGGTAACGAGGTTATTTTGGCGCGTTTTTGAATATTTTCGCGCGGTTTTTTTTTATTTATTTACAAACATACTGGACTTTGTTGTTTTTTTTCTTCGTAACCTTATACGAAGGTTTTCGCATGACCACGTTTTCGCACGACCACGTTTTCGCGCCCACGTTTTCGGACTTAGAATATTTTTGGACTTTGTCGTTTTTTTACTTTTAAGAACGTTCGTGGCGCCATCTATCGGAACTTTGAATATTTTTTTCCGGACTTAGAATATTTCCGCGAATTTAATTATTTTTATTTTACAGAGTGTCGGGAATCGAACACCCAAACTTTGAGTTAGCAAAAACGTATGCTAACCACTATGCTATATTTTCCATTACACTTTCAGTCTTAATGTGAATCTGTACCATGACAACGAATATTACAATTGAATTAATTTTAAAACCATCAGTTAATTCACTCTTTAGTACTAATCATGGCATATCATTAACTGTATTTCAGCTCATAATTGAAACTATCATCATTATTATTATTTTTCATAATAACAAAGTTTTCACTTAAGTAAAGATTTATTTAAATACAACCCATTCGAGATTTTAGATTTGGTTCAATGCTTTGTGGACTTGAAATATATTTTAAACTTTGATTTTTTTTTCATGCATTTCAAACTTTATCATTTTTATTTTTTCTAACTTGTTAAATTTTCTTAACTAATTTCTTTTTTCTTTGTCAAATTGACAAATAATTTTTCTAACTTGTAAAAATTTCGAAGAAATAATTTTCTTAACTAATTTTTTTTTTTTTTTGACTTTCATACAACAAAATATTTTTTCTTACTTGTTAAATTTTCGAAGAAATAATTAACTTAAATATACTTTCACACATTTTGAACTTTAACGTTTTTTCCTGTCATTTAGAACTTTGATTATTTTTTTTTTCACTATTTTAGCGTTTTTCAGTTATTTTCAGTCTTTAACTATTTTCTTACTTTTTAGTCTTTAACTAATTTCAAGCATTTCAGACTTAGATTATTTTTTCGTGATTTCGATTTTTTTTAAAGTATATTTTAGAGTTTGATCATTTTCTCGCTTGTTTTTACTTTATCGTTTTTTTCCCCTGATATTTTTAAACTTAGAAATTTTTCACAAGTAGTGACAGGAATCGAACCTTCAAATTTTTCGAAACGTTATCATGTCTTCAATTTTTGCAATCATGTCAAACTTGCAATCAATTTACTCGTAGTAGTAATTAACACTTATCATTAACAAATTTTCACGGATTTTAAAAAATCAACTTAATTAATTTTTTCCAGTAAGCAAATTGCGCACTCAAGTTACATTCAACACTGCATATACGTTTCAAGAGTTTCATTGAATTTATCACATTCCATTTAATTAACTCTAATAATTACTTTTTCATTAATACTTAACTTAATCATTTTATCATACATTTATTCCAGTTACAAAATTATTCTTAAAAGTTATTTATTTTTCTTAGCACAAGAGATTTTAACATGTTCCTACTAAAATGCTTTTCACTCTAGTTTGAGTTTACTAAAATAGCAACTCATTTACGATTTAGATTCATTTAATCGTCTTTGATTCTTTTTCATTGTTAATATTTTACATTATCACATACGTTATTATTTTTATACATTTATCCATTTAATTTTCCAAAATCTACAATCAATTTACTTTTCGTATTAATTAACACTTATCACTATCAAATATTTTCATGAATTTTAAAAATTATCTTCTTAAATAATTTTTTACTGTAACCAAATTTCCCACTCAAGTTATATTTTATCACTACATATGCTTTTCATGAGTTTCACTTAATTTATCGCATTTCATTTAATTAACTCTAATAATTATTTTTTATCATCGATATTTAAGTTAATCATATTTTCCTTTCTTTATTTTTTTTTTCATGCAAACACTCTTGATGGAATAAAACAAAATTTTCAACTTTCATGAATTAAATCCCCTCTGACTATTTTATTTTACTTTACCATACTTTACTATTTTACTTACTGCGTTTTACTATTTATCATTCATTACAGCTTTTCCAAAATATTACTTTACAACCAACTAATTTCATTAACAGAATTTTCATTACAATTTATAAATTTCACTTTTATTTAATTATTTTTACATACGGTAAAATAAAACACATAAAACAAAAATGTTAAACATCAATGAAGAACCCAAGAAATGTTAAAATTATAAGTCGAGTATCAAAACTTCATGTCAGCAAATTTAAAAAATAGACTTACCGAAAAATAACTTCTACTGAAATTCATTTCAAAACTTGGAATCAATTTACTCTTAGCATTAATAAACACTTATCATTAAGAAATTTTCATGGATTTTAAAAATCAACTTATTTAATTTTTTTCCAGTAAGCAAATTTCGCACTCAAGTTACATTTTATCACTACATATGCTTTTCAAGAGTTTTATTTTACCGTAGGTAAAAATAATTAAATAAAAGTGAAATTTATAAATTGTAATGAAAATTCTGTTAATGAAATTAGTTGGTTGTAAAGTAATATTTTGGAAAAGCTGTAATGAATGATAAATAGTAAAACGCAGTAAGTAAAATAGTAAAGTATGGTAAAGTAAAATAAAATAGTCAGAGGGGATTTAATTCATGAAAGTTGAAAATTTTGTTTTATTCCATCAAGAGTGTTTGCATGAAAAAAAAAAATAAAGAAAGGAAAATATGATTAACTTAAATATTGATGATAAAAAATAATTATTAGAGTTAATTAAATGAAATGCGATAAATTAAGTGAAACTCATGAAAAGCATATGTAGTGATAAAATATAACTTGAGTGGGAAATTTGGTTACAGTAAAAAAATATTTAAGAAGATAATTTTTAAAATTCATGAAAATATTTGATAGTGATAAGTGTTAATTAATACGAAAAGTAAATTGATTGTAGATTTTGGAAAATTAAATGGATAAATGTATAAAAATAATAACGTATGTGATAATGTGAAATATTAACAATGAAAAAGAATCAAAGACGATTAAATGAATCTAAATCGTAAATGAGTTGCTATTTTAGTAAACTCAAACTAGAGTGAAAAGCATTTTAGTAGGAACATGTTAAAATCTCTTGTGCTAAGAAAAATAAATAACTTTTAAGAATAATTTTGTAACTGGAATAAATGTATGATAAAATGATTGAGTTAAGTATTAATGAAAAAGTAATTATTAGAGTTAATTAAATGGAATGTGATAAATTCAATGAAACTCTTGAAACGTATATGCAGTGTTGGAATGTAACTTGAGTGCGCAATTTGCTTACTGGAAAAAATTAATTAAGTTGATTTTTTAAAATCCGTGAAAATTTGTTAATGATAAGTGTTAATTACTACTACGAGTAAATTGATTGCAAGTTTGACATGATTGCAAAAATTGAAGACATGATAACGTTTCGAAAAATTTGAAGGTTCGATTCCTGTCACTACTTGTGAAAAATTTCTAAGTTTAAAAATATCAGGGAAAAAAACGATAAAGTAAAAACAAGCGAGAAAGTGATCAAACTCTAAAATATACTTAAAAAAAATCGAAATCACGAAAAAATAATCTAAGTCTGAAATGCTTGAAATTAGTTAAAGACTAAAAAGTAAGAAAATAGTTAAAGACTGAAAATAACCGAAAAACGCTAAAATAGTGAAAAAAAAAAAAAAATCAAAGTTCTAAATGACAGGAAAAAACGTTAAAGTTCAAAATGTGTGAAAGTATACTTAAGTTAATTATTTCTTCGAAAATTTAACAAGTAAGAAAAAATATTTTGTTGTATGAAAGTCAAAAAAAAAAAAAAAAAAAAAAAAAATTAGTTAAGAAAATTATTTCTTCGAAATTTTTACAAGTTAGAAAAATTATTTGTCAATTTGACAAAGAAAAAAGAAATTAGTTAAGAAAATTTAACAAGTTAGAAAAAATAAAAATGATAAAGTTTGAAATGCATGAAAAAAAAAAAATCAAAGTTTAAAATATATTTCAAGTCCACAAAGCATTGAACCAAATCTAAAATCTCGAATGGGTTGTATTTAAATAAATCTTTATTTAAGTGAAAACTTTGTTATTATGAAAAATAATAATAATGATGATAGTTTCAATTATGAGCTGAAATACAGTTAATGATATGCCATGATTAGTACTAAAGAGTGAATTAACTGATGGTTTTAAAATTAATTTAGTTGTAATATTCGTTGTCATGGTACAGATTCACATTAAGACTGAAAGTGTAATAGAAAATATAGCATAGTGGTTAGCATACGTTTTTGCTTACTCAAAGTTTGGGTGTTCGATTCCCGACACTCTGTAAAATAAAAATAATTAAATTCGCGGAACTATTCTAAGTCCGGAAAAAAATATTCAAAGTTCCAATAGATGGCGCCACGAACGTTCTTAAAAGTAAAAAACGACAAAGTCCAAAAAATATTCTAAGTCCGAAAACGTGGGCGCGCGAAAACGTGGTCATGCGAAAACCTTCGTATAAGGTTACGAAGAAAAAAAACAACAAAGTCCAGTATGTTTGTAAATAAATAAAAAAAAACCGCGCGAAAATATTCAAAAACGCGCCAAAATAACCTCGTTACCTTCTACGGGTTCTCGCGGCGGCCCTGGGAGGCGGCTATCAGGAGGAAGATCAACCCAAGGTCAGAGGGGGAGTGAGAGGGAATTGGACGGCGGCTATGAGCCGGAGAGCCGCCGGCTGCAGTGAAACCGGCCTTTTTACACTACTTAGAATTAGTTTACGCTTAGATGTTTGAGGTATTATGTGGGTTACAAATGCGAACTGATATTTTAATTGTTTAGCATATTTACTGCAGTGATTGTTTAAATCTATCCCTCATACTATGACACATTTTATTATGTGAACATGGTTTTGAATGTTTAAAGTTAATGTCAACTAAGTAAACAACAGTTGTATTGTTTTCATTGTGTTTATATTGTGATATGCATACTTGATCCATGGGATCATGTATCTCTCTAAACGAAGGAATCAAGTATCCCTAATATGCGATTTTTATAAACATTGTACTTGTTCTATTATTAATAATCAGCGGCAATTTACTAAAAATATGTCTCAATTATTAAAGACTGTCTTCACTTTAACATTACACTTCGGTATTTTTTAAAATTGCATATATTGGATAATGTAAACTTCAGAATGCTTTCCAAAAAAAAAGTTTCCCTTGACACATTCAATCATTTCTTGAGCTAAAACAAAATGGCTGGAAAAAAAAAATGTTGCACAGTTTTTATGTATAAGTATAACTGTAATATAATTGTCAGGTTTCAAATCTCTACTTTATGATTTTGGTACATTTTTGGCTATGGGATCATGTAACCCTAGGGATCAAGTATCCCCAGTCTCCCCTACCATTTGATCGAAAAATCGAGAAGAGAAAGTTTTTTCACAAACTATATTTCGTATCCTCTTTTGTTTATGGACAGAAGTCTGTCACTTTTAATTTTCCAATGAAACGAAATTGAATATGTATTCTCCATGGTTTAATTTACATGGAAGCTCACTGGAGCTGAACTCTTGAATTTCTTCTAAATTTTATGCAAATTTTAAGCTTTTAGGCAAGATTTAAGCTTTTTCAAGAATCAATAATTTCATAATAATCAATAGGGAATACTAATCCCAATCAACAGTTGCTTTTTAAGCACTTTTATTTTACTGGGCCTGATTGTCACGGAAAAATCTGTGGCCTGCTTTTACTTATATCTCAGCAACAAGACCACTTAGAGACTTCGGGATTTCATAAAATGATTTGCTTAATCTTAAGCCACAACTTAAAGCTAAAAAAAAAAAAAAAGTCAATTCTAAAATTAAAAAAAAATCGTTTAGGATGGAAAGCAGCATTTTTCGTATAATTTCCTCATTAAGTTTTAAATATAAAACCCATTGTTACAAATTTTGTTGCCTTACAACAGCAATATTAATAGTACTCATAATAAAGTTTTTGAATCAAGGCTTCTCTGGAACTATCATTGGTTACTTAGGACTTTTATCCTCATCTATGGCAATAATCGAAAACGGTGCAAAGTTAAGACTCATATTAGGATCGTTATCACGAGAAACTTGTATGTTGTAAAATTAGTTTTGCAAACCAAATGCATCAAGTTTTAGACACGTTTATAGTTTGTTTTCCTTTTAGTATAAAGCATTTATATGAAAAAAAAAGAGGTGAAATTTCGTGATAGTAACATTATTCTATTTCTGAAATACATTTACACTACAAAGAATAAAAAACAGATTTTTTAAAAAAATACGAAGTACTTTTCACAATGCACTCAAAAGGACAAAATAACTTTTCTGGGTCAGAAAGGACATTTTTTAAGTATTCCTGTATTTTAAATTATTCCAAGAAAATGATTCCACAAACGAGGAAAAGTGCGGCTCAAGTCATTTCAAACCAAACTTTCCCAGAAAAATATGCATGTTTCAACACTCAAATTTATGACAGAAAGTTAGATACTGATAAGAAATTCTCTACCTGACTTGAGCGGTCACTTTTCCTCGTTTGTGGAGTCATTTTCTTGGAATAATTGAAAACTAAAGGAATACTTAAATATTGTCCTTTCTGACAGAAAAAGTATTTTTTTTTTAGTGCATTGTGAAAAGTGCTTAGTATTTCAAAAAAAAAAAAAAAAAAAAAAAACTGCTATTTTAAGCACTTTTATTATATTTGGCCCGATTGTCACGGAGTAATCTGAGGTCTGCTTTTGCTTATATTTCAGCAACTAGACCACTTAGAGACTTCTGGATTTCACTAAATGATTTGCTTAATCTTAAGGTACAACTTAACGCTGAAAAATTAAAATTCTAAAATAAAATTATTATTTTGGTTAGGATGGAAAACAGCAAATTTTATGTAATTTCCCTATTCAATGATTAAAACCCCATTGTTACAAATATTCGTTTCCTTGTAACAGTAATATTAATAGTAATCAAAATGAAAATTTTGAATGGAGGCTTCTCTGGAGCAAGCACATGTTTTCACTATCATTAGTCTCATCTAAGGCTCCTATATATACGAGCCGACGCATCAGCTTAAGTTTAGCCATTTTGGATCGGAACGCGTGTTTGAGAGGTTGTCTTTTCTGGCAAGTTATCGCTTTTGGTGATTTCTCACTGCGAGCAATTATTAGCGGCACGTGAATTATTTATTAAATAAAGAATTATTTTTGGCAAATTTGGCGAAATCCGAACCTTTGCTGTGGTAACCCAAGCAGCGCAACAACGAAAAATCCGATCCAAAATGGCTAAACTTAAGCTGATGCGTCGGCCTATATACAGTGGCTCCCAAAAGTGTTCGTACACTTTGAAATTTTTTAGTAAAACCAAAATAACTCAAAACTGAATTCGAATATAAAGTCCAATATTTTTTCACATCATTCCTATGTCATTCTAAATAGAACCCATTGGTTTTATCAAAATATTGACGGATCTTCTTTTTGAAATGGGTCAGAAAACGAAGAGACAGAGAAATAACACGCCACAAAAGTCATCGTACACTTAAATATTTTCGAATAAATTCATGATTAAAATTATCATATGCCGTTTTATTAATATTTTTGCATTGTGTTGATCCTTATAAGTCATTTGGCTTTATTTTTTGGTTTATTTATTCCATAATATATTGCTTATTACTGTAAAATGGCTGGTATTCGTAAAAAACCGCAAACGCCATTCAAAATTTGATTTTTTTCCCCACAGTAGTGGTAAATTGGTTTAAAATGTCCCTAAATTTATTTGTTTGTATAGTAAAGTACTTGATAAAATGCTTTAAAGAAAGGAATCGGACCGAAAACAAGGTAAGAAAAGGGCAACCGGCAAAGTTGACAAAACGTGATCGTAGATTTAAAGTTAAAAAATTTATGAAAAACACACATTTCAGTAATGTAAAAGTTTCTGCAGAGTTAAATGAAACATTTTACATTTAATGTTCACCTAAAATTGTTCGCCAAGTTCTTTGATTAGCTGGATTAAATGGGACCTCTTCCCGCAAAAATTTTCTTGGTCGAGCGAAAAACAGAAAGCTTACGCTTTTCGTCCCAAAATCAATGATAAATAAGCTAAAAACAGTCTAGAATCATGTCTTACTTACAGATAAAAATTAATTTAACATTTTTAGTTAAATTGTTGTATAAATGTAAGTAGAAGAAAAAATTAGGAACTTAATCTTAAGAACTTAGTTGAATCAGTTAATCAGGACGGTGAAGGTGTTTTAGTGTGAGGGTACATATCAGCATCAGGACTTGGTAGTTTGTAATTTTTTGAAGAAATAATGTATCATGCTGTTCCTTTAAATATTTTAAAAACCATTTTGAACTCTTAGCCAAAAATTTGGTTATTGGAAACAACTTTGTTTTTTATCAAGATAACGATAAGAAGCACACGGTTTTCAACGTTTGCGCCTAGTGCCTCGAAAATCGTCCTAAAATTTAGAAAATACCGCCTCAATCTCCAGATTGTAACTTAATGTAACGTATTTAGAGATATCTGGAGGCTAGATTACGAAAATAGGGCTTTAAAACGAAAATAGAGCTAGAAATAGCAATACTCGAAGTGTGGTATAACACTTACTCAGAAATTACGCTAAAAAAGAAAGAAAAAGAATGAAATCTATTCCCAGATGTTTAAAAGGTGTTATGAATACTGTATGATATTCTACTAATTAATAACTTAATCAAAAGTTAGATTAGTCAATAATATATAGACATTAAATTTCCGGCACTTTTCGATTTTTGATTTTTAAAAAATTAAGTTTTAATATTTTTTAAAAACTTTTCATGCAGTTTTGTTAAAAATTGATCATAGATCTCATAATTAAATACCTATTCCGAAATATTAATTCTAACCAATGGATTGGGGCCTATTTCGCTGAAAGTCGTAGGTGTACGAAGACTTTCGGGAGCCACTGTATATAGCGGCTCTACTCTCATCCATGCCAATAATCGATAATGGGGCTAAGTAAAGAGACATACTTGGATCTTTATCATGAGTAAGTAAAAAAATAGCTTTGTCTTAATGTACCCTGCGTCTCACTGTGCCCCACCCTTCCCTAACCATTGTCACATTTTGAGCATTTCACATGAATGTCCTACGCGGGTGTGAAGAAAGAAAAAAAAAGATAGAAAGATGAAACATAATTGAAAAATTTTATTTATTGATTTGATCATTCTACATCTAATTTTACAGCAACTTGATGAGACCAATAAGAGCGCGGCGGAGGCGAAATCTCGGATTAGTTATTTGTCACAAAAAAGTGGAGGAATTTTGCTTCAGCCATTCATGAAAATCATTCCCACTCAGTATATTAAAATGTAACATAGCAAAGAAAAAAATCTTCTGTAACACATTACAAAAAAGGTTTATATTTCCATTAAATGATACGTTTGGAGCATTACACGAATAAAAACATTTTGGTGAAACACTCCTGTTTATCGGATATCGTACTGTATACGTAGCTAAATTGATCAAAACCTCTTGTCTCTTTTTCCAACACACAAACGCAGACACACATGAATACATATAAGTACACTGGGGGGGGGGGGGGTATTTTAACGTACAGCGTTGGGGTACTACTTTTTTGGTAAAATAGCTTTCCTTTCAAAAAAATAATAAAACAGTTTATTTGATTTCCTTGTAACTCTTTCGATCCACTTCCTTATACATTTTGCCAGGATCGGGGTCTAATTACTGAATAGGCCCACTATGCTGTGGCATACGGCCCCTGCTTTTGTGGGGCGCCCAAGTGGCTAAAATTGTTTTAGACAAAGATTAAATGTGTAGGGGAGACCGGGTCTAGTTGATACAGGGTCAAGTTGATACAATCCCAATAATTTTTAAATTTGAATGTGTATGAGAGCGGGAAGCAGAGTATAGGAGGGTCAGGCCGATAGCGGGGCCATCGTGAAGGCAGTTGGTTTCCTCTTTCTACCGGGCCTGCGTCAAGCGAGCGAATTCCTGGGATGAGTCATCCAAGTGATCCCATGGTCCCCAACCCTACGGCCAGCGGCTATCGACAGAACGGCGTTTGCTTACAAAGAGCATTTAGTTCGAGTCGAGTTTGCTGTCCGTTACAGACATGCAGACTTGGATGAGAATTAGAAAATTCAAAATTCTAACAGGAGATAATGCCTTAAAAATTGAGTAAGTAATATTTTTCTTTTTATAGTATTATTTAATTTATTTATTCTATATTTCGTAAAAAACGTGTGAGGGTATCTGCCTGTTAATAAAAGAGCAATTTAAGTTTAGTCTGAATCACAAAAAAGTGACTACATTTACATGTACTAAAAATCGTTCAGAATTCTGATTATTATCATTTGTTAATCAAATTAATGTTGTGATTTAGTTAAATTTTAAATTCAGGGACGAAATTCTAATGTGAAGAATTTTGATGAATTAATATTTGGCAGATTATTTTCCTTCACAAACTGCAGATCGTAAATTTTGTTGATGATATAATTAATCCTGGAAATAAAAGTTTAACTTTAACAAATACATATTATCTAAAGATATATTTCTCTTTTTTTTTATTAGTTCATCAAAATACTAGTGATGTGAAAAAGTAAAAAAAAGAAAAAAAGAGAATAGTACGCATTTGATAAAAAATATAAAAAATAATTTACTTGATTCAGTATTTGTCTTGGTGAAAGTTTTAATTTGAATTGTTTAATGAGCAACTGATTGTTTTGCTAATGCTTGTTATAAAGATTTTAAAAAAAGATACCTGTGTGACACGATGTGTAAATAGTAGGGTCTGGTGGGGGAAAGTGGTCAATGGGGTAAAGTGGTCATTCGTCAAATGAATGGCTATAGCTTGGAAATAAATGTTCGAATGAATGTGAAAATTTTGTTATAGAGTAGGGCAGTTAGAAACTACATTTTGAATTCAAAATTTTACAACTGGCAAAATTTTATTTGGTAAAAAAAAAAATATTTTGTATGAATATGATAAGTTTTAAAATCTAAACACCTCTTTTAACTTCCTTGGGAAATTTTGTTTGTTAGAATTATGAACAGATTGACTGCATAGGAAGCTTCATACATGTCTCAAGAACTCGTTCTCATTAGCAGTTAGCTGAATCTCTTTTAGATAATTTTTTACAACAATTTAAGTAAGATGGGGTAAAGTGGTCATAATATTAGGCTTAACAAATATTGTTATTCTAATGTCACTTAATCGTTAAGTATAAGGCAGATATACATTAAATATTAATTTCACTTAATATGTATTGTTTTTACAGTAAACAGGGTTAAATATACGAGTATATGCATATGCATACGCATATATTCGTGTAGGCCCATATATAGACGTATTCACGTAAACGCACCAATAAATACGTATATGGGTATCTGCCAGTATTTTTAATCTATACAGATATACATTCGACTATACACGTATATACTCACTTATACTCGTATATATATATATATATATATATATATATACATATATATATACATATATATATATATATATATATATATATATATATATATATATACTCAGGTAGACACGAATATACGCATACGTACTCGAGTAGACACTTACATACAAGCATATGATATACAAGTAAACAGGGTGAGTTTAAACTTTTGAACAAATTATTAAAATGTGTTAGAGGAGAGGATAAGAAGCAAGAATCATAAGGAACATATGGTCACAAACACAATGCTGACGCGCTACATGCATGCAAAGCCAGAAACTGATGGATGCAAAATAGATCATAAATTTATGTTACACACAGAAAATTTTACACAACATTTTAGGTCTCAAGAAAGTTTTAATGCGATTGATGAAATTTACAGCCTGCAGCTATAATACATGTGCGTCGCAATCACAAAGCACTCTCTGTTGCAATAACGAGACTTTTGAAAAAGTTCCATCTGTCACTGCGCCTTTGTTGCGACTACAGGTCGTAACTTTTAACAACTGCTCTAAATATTTCTTAAAAACTAAAATGTTGGGTAAAATCATCTTTGTGTAGCAAAATTGCGATTTGTTTGCATTCATCAGTTTCTGGCTTTGTGTGCATGTAGCGCGTCAGCTAACGTAAGTTCCTTATAATTCTTTGCTTCTTATTCTCCCCCTCACACTCCTCAGATTTTTACCCAAGAGCTTGGATCTGTAAGCATACATGTATATAAGCTTAAAAACTCATGTATACATACATGTACTGATGTATGCACGTAAATATACGTCTATACAGGTATATAATCGTGTTTGCACATATACATACGTGTGCATACAACTCGTGCATACATATACATACAACTCGTGCTTCAAAATATATATATAAATATGTGAGTAGACACGTACAAACACGCACCTGGATGTATCCACGAATTAACTCGTGTATACTCGTATATGTGTGTATGTACACTTATTATATGCGTTTATGCATCTACTGTACAAGTATAAACTCAGGTATGCAGGTATGTACTCGAGATACAAGTGCATACACGCATATGATGTTCATTTACACGCGTATATACTCGTACGTACACGTGACACGTATATACTCGTGTAGACACGTATTCACTCCTGTAGGTAATCACGTATACATGCTTATATACTGGTGTATACACGTATATACTTGAGTAGGCCGGTGCATGCATGTATCTGATGCATACATGTATCTACTCATGTATGAACGTGTTTATTAATGTTTACACGACACGTATATACTCGTGTATACAAACATATGCTTGTGCATATACTTGTAATTATAAAAATAACAGAAATATACAAATATTAGGGTTGTTTATAATGGTTTTGCATCTATTTTTAACTATGACCACTTTACCCCATGCTATGACCACTTTCCCCCACCCCATGGGGTAAAGTGGTCATAAATACAAAGGGAAACGAAAAGTGTTATAACACTACTTAAATCAATATTTATTTTCCTAAAACTCAGTGTACTGTGTTCTTTAATAATGCAATGTAAAATAAAAGCAAAAAAAGTTTAAATGTTTAAAGAATTTATTGTATCTATTATTCACATAAGTTGAAAACCTACGATTTTATGACCACTTTACCCCACCAGACCCTATACATTAAAGCACAAGTATGTTTAAATAGACCTTTTCAGTTTCAATAGTTTTAAAGTACTGTGTTGAATGTACGCAAATCGATAGGGGGTGATTTTGAAATATATTCATAAAAATAAAGTCCTAATAGATATCAAATATTTTAAACTGATCAAAATGCGTTTTCTAATTTTTCTGAGTTTACTATGAAATATGAACATATACAATGGTTATATATTTATTAAATATATAAATCATAATAAGCCAACAGGTTTACACAGCATAATTATTTTAATATTCAAATTTTTGAAAACTTGAGAACACAAACCCTTAGTTTGTAGCTTATGGGTACATTAGTAACTTTTGTGCTTATTAGTTTTGTCGCATCGTTAGTAACAGATTATCACTGAATTTGTTCAATTTTTAAAGCTGTTTTATGCTATTTTTTATGTTTGTATATAAAGTGTGTACTCTCGAAATGTGTTATGTATTATTTGAAAAAAAAATTTCTCACTGAATTTTACTCTATTCTTGAACGTTCTGGTTGAAATTTTCAGATTATTTCGACCAAATAAGATTAACATAATCATAAGCAAAAAGACGAAATTTTGTAAAATCAGGATCTTACTTCTAAAATGTTAATAAATTTTAAAAGGTCTGAGAATTTTCGGAAGTTGGTCATTTTAAACACCAAATTTAAACTGATCAAACTACCAAAAGATTTATTTTCAGATTATTGTATCTCACAAATTTCAAAAATGTAATGAATAATCTGTTTTCTTTATTTAAGTTTTGACGGCAGTAATCTGAACTTACAGCATTTTTGTCGCACTCAATTAAAATTTAAAAGAATAATTACAATTCAAAACATAAAAAGTACATATGTTAAATACTTAAATGTATGATAATCAAAAATACCATTGCACTATTTATATTGCTTTCTGATCTTTTTTTCAATGAAATATGTATGAGAACTATTGTTTGCTGTGTATATGTCAAAATCAACTGAAGATACTGAAGTTTTAAGACTTTCGTGCTCCATATCGAATTGTAAGTTTGAAGAGAAGGGATGAAGCGCTTAAAAGTATGGGATCACGTGGATTGCGCAATTAAATCTTGAAGCAGGCCCGGTAGAAAGAGGGAAACCGACTGCCTTCACGATGGCCCCCGCCGATAGCCAGTAACCTGTCAAGTGCCTGAGGAGGAGGTTGCTTGTCCTTTTGTGCTTTTTGGAAAAAACTGTTTTTGACTGAGAAAAGTAAAATTTTGCTTGATACTTTGACCTGTTTTATATTTTATGTGTGAGGTAGTAGATCAACCCAAATACAGTACTTCGGATTCGTCAACTTCCAGGTAAGGATATTAACTTAAACTCGTTATTTCGGCTGCTTCCTGTTTCTCATAAATTTAAGTTTAAAGTAATGGCGTCGTTTGGGTCAAATTGATACGCTTCTTTTGGGTCAAGTTGATACGTGTATCAACTCAACCCACAAGTAGTTTTTAATGTGGTTTTTTATTTCAGAAATGCCAAGAAACTACAAGAAGAAAACTGAGAGAGGTGAAATACCTATTGATGTGTTTGAAAGGGCATATGATGAAAAAAAAAAAAAAAATGGAAGGATGTCTATCAGGGAAGCAGCAAAAACATTTTCTATAGACAAAATGACGCTTTACAGATATAAAAATAAAAAGGAAAAACAGCTTGAAACACCTGACGCTGTTGAAAAAGAAGTAAAAATGGGATATGCTAAGCACCGTCAAATATTAAATGATGATTTAGAAAACGAGCTTAGTAAATACATTTTAACAAGTGCTAAAATTTATTATGGATTAACTCCTAAAAATGTTCGAAAACTGGCTTATGAGTTGGGACTTGCAAATCAATTGGAAATGCCTGATACCTGGATAAACACCAAAATGGCAACATCAGAGTGGTTTTACAAGTTTTTAAAAAGGCACCCCACTCTTTCTTTAAGAGAGCCAGAAGCGACAAGCTTAAGTCGAGCAACTAGTTTTAATAAGCATAATGTTGGGAGCTTTTTGAAAACTTGAAAAAGGTGTTTGAAAAATACAAATTTCAAAGCAAAGATGTGTGGAATGGCGGACGAAACTGGGATGCAGACAGTTCAGTGGCCAGGCAAAGTTATTGCTGAGAAAGGAGTCCGTCAAGTTGCAAAAGCTACTTCTGCCGAGCGAGGACAAACCGTACTTTGGAACTGCTGTTAATGCTATTGGCAATGCTCTCCCGCCACTTTTTATTTTCCCTAGAGTATTCTTTAAAGACTATTTCATAAAGGAAGGACCACAAGGGTGTATTGGCACTGCACACCCTTCCGGTTGGATGACTGGGTCATCGTTTCTCACTTTTATTAGACACTTTCATAGTCACGTAAAGTCAACACTTCATCAACCTTGCCTTTTATTGCTAGACAATCATGATTCCCACTTGTCTATACAAGTGTTAAACTTCTGTAAAGACAATGGAATAATTTGCTATCTTTTCCTCCTCATACTTCACATCGCCTCCAGCCCCTAGATGTATCTGTTTATGGACCATTTAAAAGATACTACTTTGCAGCTGTTGACAACTGGCTAGTTAGCAACCCTGGTAAAACCGTAACAATTTATGACATTCCTAACCTGGTCAATTGCGCCTTTCTAAATGCTATGACACAACATAGTAGCAGGATTTAAAGCTTCCAGGATAGTCCCATACAACCCAGATGTTTTTACTGACGACGACTTCTTGTCAAGCTTTGTAAGTGATCGTCAGCTTTCTACGAACGCAGAAGATCAACAACCTTCTTTGTCAGGAGGAGACCATCAACAGCCCTCTACGTCAGCGAAGATCAACAGCCCTCTACATCAGCCGAAGATCAACAGCCCTCTACATCAAGGGGAATGATGTCTTCAATTGTCACGCCGGAACAAATCCGTCCTTTGCCAAAAGCAGGAGTACGTAAAAATAGCGGAAAAGGCAGGCAACCCTTAAGATCTTGTATACTTACTGATACGCCTATAAAAGACAAAATAGAACAAGAAACTGAGGAAAGGGAAAGAAAAAAGTCTATTAAGGAAGAAAAAAACAAATTAAAAATCAGGAAATTATTTGACAGCGAAAAAATTAACCTTGACAAGTTAAAAAAACATGATAAGGGCATGAAAAGAGCTAAAGACAAGAAAAATGAAAACCCAAGAAAAAGAAGTATGAATCAGACTCTGATGAAGATGGAGAGTCCTTTTGTTTAGTGTGTTTTAAGTCTTATTCGTCTTCCAAACCGGGTCAGGATTGGATTCAATGCATTTCCTGCAAGAAGTGGGCTCACATAGCCTGCGCAAAAGACTGTAAATTTTACACTTGTAAAAATTGCGAATCAGACGTTTGCCTCTCGTCAGAAACGGAATGACTGCTAAGAAATTATGACTTTATTAGAAGAATATTAAAAACTTAATTCAACCCATTCAAGTACTTTTTACTGTTTTATAATTTTGTAACAATAAAATTCTTTTTAAATGTATGACTTGCTAATTATTCCAATGATTTTCCATTCTACTGAAATGCGTACCAACTTGACCCATTAGTGTATCAACTTGACTCGGGGTGGGTTAAATTGATACATCTTGCTAAGTTTAGAAAATATTTTTCTTATGCTAAAATCTTTTTCATAGAAGGTTTTTTTTATATGGAATGTAATAGCTAAAAAGTTAAATAGCATCATAATGCTGTATTTGTTTCAGTACGACAAAAAACAAAAATTACAAAAATCACAAAGTAAAAAGTGTATCAACTAGACCCGGTCTCCCCTAAGGTTTGACTGCATGGGAGCCTCAAAAAGATTTCTTGGCCAAGGGCCATCCTCAGGTTACAATTACAAAATAGACAACTTAGGCGGCTGTCTACGGGCTCCAAGGTTTTAAAGGAACCCAAGCTCGGATCTATAAATTTGCCCCTCCCCCCATCAGTGTATATTTAAAAACCGTTACCGGCATAACATAGACACGAACGACATCTTAAAAAATACTTTTTACAAATATAGATGTTGAAAAACTTCACATCATTTTTAGTGTCGGTGTTTCTAAATTAATTTAAACATTTATTTACCTGAGGGTGGACACAGAAATTTTGGGGCCCGTCACAAATGACTTTTCCGAGCCTCCCTCCATATTGTTTACCTCTATCATTCACCCCTATTTTTAAAGATATTGGGCCCCCTTCAAGCTCGGGCCCGGGCCAACAGTGTCCCTTCTCCCCCCCCCCTGTGCACGCCCCTGATTCATCCTGAATTTGAATTTGACTAATTTTCATAATACAGTGAAACCTGTGTAAGTTGACCACCTGCGGTGCAGTACTTTGGTGGTCAACTTAGACAGGTGGCCAACTTATAAAGGGTGGTGCTGATTTTTTTTTTTTTTTTTTTTTTGCATCATGCATTTTGACTAATTCACACTTTACTTTTTCTGTTCAACTCACTTTCATTGTTTAACATTACTTTGAAACAATAATTGAAAATGTTATTCAAATATTTTTGTTTTTTTACTATATTAGACACTGTAGTTTTAGAAATTCCATATGTGTGAGTCAATTTTCTCCTGCTCTCCCCCTTTTCAATTAACTTTAATATTTCATACTTTTTATAAATCTCAAGTTCATCTAATTTTCTTTTTGAAGCCATTTTATGTAAAAGTTATAACACAAAGAGCAACAAGCTGGACTCTCCTAGTTCAATACAGCAGTTGAAAATGAAAATGTTCTATCTAATCCCTTTGTACCAGAAATAAATAACTTTACTCTTCAGCACAATTCCAGTGTTGCCACAAAATATTGCAACTGGAAGAAAAGACTTTGTACTTTTCTACTGACACCTGTTTTCATTCACTGTAAAAAAATTCCGAAACGTTACTGGTTATCTCCGTGGAACGTTTCGGGATTTCAGAGGTTTTCACCTATTTCCCCGCAAAATCAAGTATCTTCGCAAAAAAATTTCCTGAATTGCTAAAAGATGCACGAATGCAGACATTTCACTGTTGTGAAAGATACTTTTTGCTACCAGGTTTAAAGAATGACTGAGCATGTTTATAAGATGTATCGGCTTCAATTTGATCACGGCCCGTCCAGATTGACTCAACTCCCAATGGGAGCAAATAAGTCACTGGCTAGCTGCAGCCTTGCGAGGCAGGAATTGCAGGCAAGAAATATGGTTGGTTCTTGCTTGCAATTATTCGCGCAGCTTTGGCCACGGTCGCGGTAATGCTCCTGGGACCTTTCTTGGTAAACCAGGAAGGTTCTAATCAAATACAGTAAACCTATTTAATTTTTGTAGAAGGTTCACGACTGGTTTTAACAGGGGATATTTCCCAGCATTTCAGGAAGGTTACTCACTTGTATCGGGAAACGTTCCTGGTTTTTGTAAGAAATGTTACTGGTTGAAATTGGGCACATCAGCTGCCTATTATTTTTCAGGAACGTTTCTGAATCGTTTTTACAGTGTTGAACAGAAGGTACAAAAGGTAATCTCAAATAGAACAACAGAAGAAAAAACAGTTTTAAAACACTATGCCATGCTTGAAAAACGCTCGACTGAGAAATGCGGAGCAAGATAACTTTTTTGCGGAACTGCGAAGTGTAGCTATTTTTGCGGAGTAACTCCGCGAGGTGCGGAGCAGCTGGCAACCGTGCATCAAAACATTAACAATTATTCATGGAAAGCTATAAAAAATAATAACAAAGTAAAAAAAAATGCTTGATTAAGTTTTAAAAAATAAACTAAATGGTCAACTTACAAAGGGTTTTTTACGTTAGTCCAAACCAAATTTGGTGTACATTAGTGGTCAAGATAGACAGGTGGTCAAGATAGAGAGGTGGTCAAGTTACAAAGGTTTTCCTTCATTATATAAGATAGGACTAATTCCGTTCCCAACAAAAGCGGTCAACATAGGCAGGTGGTCAACTTACAAGGGTGGTCAACTTTACAGGTTTTACTGTAACTTCTTAATTATATAATTCTCTTTTTCGTAATAATTCCTTCGTAATTCTTCTACGGTATTACCTAAGTAGCAGGAACGTAAAAATCGTTCTAAAGTCGAAATTTAAGCATATTTTCCTGATACCCGCTCTGCAAAAATGCTTACTAAATAACTTCCAGCAGCCTTAGCAGTAAAGTGGTAGCACTGAGGTTATGTTTGATAGTAAACAATCAGTTATGCGTCACATGTCAGATAATGTCGTAAACATTTCGACTGATATGTCGTCTTTGATCAACAAAAAATAAAATACGACATTCTTTCGCCTCCGTCGTGCTCCTTTCTGGAACATTCCATCGTCTAGAATGGAATGGTTTTAGGTTAAAGGACAGCTCATTTATTCTCGAGTTCATTAATTCAAACGACTACTATCCACGACAATCGAAGAATGTTGGGGTCAGAGGAGGAATCATTCTTCCACATAAATGCCGGGAAAATAACGTTCGAAAACGGAAACGAGACATTAAGAAAGAAGACAACAACGTGAAACATTTGTCAGAGCATGTTTGACTCGCACTACAATGAAACTGCTTTTCGAGAAAGATGACGTAGGGCAAATCATTCTTCCACTTCAATACTTGGTCTTCAAGGAACGAAAAAGAGATCAACCGCTTAGCCGGGAAATGCGACGACGGATAATGGAGGTTCAGATGCATGGCGTCCGCTTTTCGAAGCCTTCTGGAAGCCGATCTACAAGACGAGAAGATAAAAAAGTTAATTTAGACGCTTGTGTACAGAAAAATGAACGCCCTTTTACAGTATGGCTCTGATAAAAAGAGAGATGCATTTATTCGTAGGCAAAGGGAAAAATATCTATATGGAGAAGGAATTACTAGGTTAAAGGTACCACATTTCGTCCCCCTGTCTAATTTTGAGTATCATATGGTGCGACCAGTTATTTCAAAACTATTCATGTAACACCACCAACTAATCTTACACATAATATTTAAGATTAAATAAATGAAAAATAGTTTTTTTTTTCGTTTTAAAAAACATTTAAAGAAATGCACTTTTACCAAAATTGAAAAAAGCTATTCTGTACCCCTCCCACATAATTCGCCTTGTAAAAGACGTAATATTTTTTTTTAAACAAGGCAATAGTAATAAATACATACTAAGAATGGTTTAAAAAAAACATCATGAACTGTATTTTCTTAGTCCCTAAGAAGGATCTTAGTACAAAATATTTAATTCACTATTGGATTAATTTTTTAAACTTTTGAACAAAGACTCACAAATTCATTTTTATGTTCTTCACACCGGTGTACATTTTGTGCAGCCACGTAGCGTATTGAGTTCAACGTGCCAATGTAGTTTTGCTTTAACCGGACGAACAATCTCCTCTTAGTAAAGGAGAGTGTAACACACCACTCTGAACACATACTAACATACTTGCGAACAATGGCAAGAAGGTACGATTCAAGTTTTTATTATTATTACTATCATTATTATTATTATCATTATTATTAGTATTATAATTATTACTATTTATTATTCATTATTGATTGTTATTATTATTTTTATTATTATTAATATTAATATTATTATTATAAAACATAATTATGATTGTTTTTATTACTTATTATTATCCTTATTATTATAACTATTATCGTAATTATTATCAATATTTTAATTTTTACTTTAATTATTGTTACTATTATTGTTATTATTATTACTATTTATTATGCATAATTCATTGTTATTATTATTGTTATTGTTATTTAAATTATTATTATTATAAAAAATTATTATTGCTGTTATTACTTATTATTATCATTATTATTATTACTATTGTTGTCATGATGATTATTATTTTTATTTTTACTTTTATTATTGCTACAATTTTTTTTTTATTATTATTATTGTTACTATTATTGCTATTATTATTATTATTATTTATTAACTATAATTCATTAATTATGTTTAATACTATTTATTATTCATTTTTGATTGTAGTTATTATTTTTAGTTGTTTTTCCTTTTTATTATTATTATTATTATTAGTATTACTATTATTGTCCTTATTTTAACTTTTATAATTGTTACTATTTTTGGTTTTCATTATTATTATTATTATTATTATTATTATTATTATTATTATTATTATTATTATTATTATTATTATAAAAAATAATAACTATTGTTGTTTTTCTTTTTTATTACCATTATTATTATTACTATTATTGTTAGTGTATTTACTTTTATAATTGTTGTTGTTGTTATTATTTTTATTATTATTATTATTATTATTATTATTATTATTGTTACAATTATTATCTTTCATTTTTAGTATTATTATTATTGTTGTTGTTGTTATTTTTTTACTTTTGTTATTATTATTTTTACTATATTATTATTATTGCTACTGTTATCATTGTTATTATTTATTTATTATTATTTATTCATTCTTCTTCCTGTTATTATTATTATTTGAAAAAAAAATAACTCTTCGTGAACCACAAAGTATAACATTAGGCAGTAAATCTGTACAGTAATGTACACAAAGCTCTTTTTTTTTATACGCACTAATCATGGTTCCACGGTGTGAAAGTATAACTTTTAAGATTTTTGAGATTTATTTCACGCTCTTGTCATTGAGGTAACGGATACAGATTTTTTAGTGCGAAAAAGCAGAACTATGTCAGAAAAATATCTGTTTTTCTCCACACTCAAAAACAGTACATATCTTGTCGAAAATGGATCACGTACTTTTTGCCTTACCTACTCTGTTGTATTTCATACTAGAATCTCTGACATGATTACCAATATCAATTCGAATATCTGTTAGAAACGTAAACCGTTATTCAGCTGAGCATCCATTCGACGACACTCAAAAGCTGAATACATAATATTTAAACCACAGTACAAAATTGCTTCCTTACCTATGTAATTCTTGTTGCTTTTGATGCCTTTAGAGAGATCTTTCTTCAGGTTTATTCGCTTTGGAAGTTCTTTACCTTAGAAAAAAAAGAAGACAATAGAAAGTGGTCAACAATACATAACGTTTAAAATGTCTGCTATTTATACACTGGGTTTCAAAACTCTCTCGACGTTTTCTTGAAAAAAGCTTTTATTACCGAACTTGTTAGTGCAAATAAAAAGTACCGGATATAATCAATGTGATTTCTTTTGAAGCCCTAGCCCTACTGCCATGAATGAGTAGCATATTTCTGCAAGACTTGCATTTCTATTACCTAATATTTCGCCGTTAAAGAGCAAACGTGTCGTATTTGCATTTTCGCGTATTTTCGGAATGTTCTTTTCAAGACTATCATATCTTGGGAGGTGGACGGAATTAGCCTGTTGTACGTTGTAGTGCAGTTTAAAAAGAAGAATAAGAGGAATTAAGTAAGGAGAATGTGACGCCCGCCATCTTCTTGAACCGCGACATTGTTTTACTGCAAAAAATTATGCTTTTTATCCCATCGGTCTCCAATTCCAGCTGTAAAAAAATTGCTGCATATCACGGTACATGTTCCCTCATATTGCTGCTAAATAACCTAGAAAACGAAGGAATAATTACTACTAAAAACCAGTATGGGTGAATTATTCTTATTGTTATTGTATTTTTTGCTCCACAAATTTTCTACAAAAAATGTTTTCACATGAAAATGTCAAGAGACGTTTGAGATGCCTCGAATATAAACACAAATTAATATAGTGAAAAATATAATTGTGGTAGTGAGAAGCAAAGGGATGTAAATGGACTTTTTTAAGCTTTTAGAAAAACGCTTTTGAAGTTCAGATCATAGGTAGGCGTCTTAGATCACTAAAATTATTTTCTAAACCATGCTGTGTAGCAACACCTACCAGGCTACTAGTACCCACCCCTTGCACCAACGCAGAGGAGAGGTTTTTCTACCCTTTGTACAGGTTATCTCGAAATTTTTAATTTTGGCACTTAGTAGTCCTTTGTTTCTCCCTGACTCAATTGCTATATCCCATTTCTCGAACATGCGCTTAAAATAAAGTTGTTTCGAAAAATTTCTCCTACTTATAAATGGAAGAGTAAATATAAGACACCATTAGAAAAATTGTTGAACCTAATTATTAAATTATTATTTTCTTGGCAAGGTTACATTTTTAAAATTTTGAATAAAGACAGTGCAATTACAAAATAATACTTTAGACTAAATGAAGTGAAAAACTGCATCACTTCTTACTTTGGGTTTTCATATTTTTAAATGTAGGGGAGACCGGGGCAGATGTTCTATAAGGGCACGTATTCCAACGCGCCCTAGTTTAAGTGTTTTTCGCTTGGTAGCGACGCTTACCGGACAGTGTGAAACTGCAGCACTGCGCACGCCTTCCACGTGATCCTCAGCTCATTAGCTGGCTTTGTCTTGATGAGACAGACAACCTACCTTTGTGGTTTTTCTTCTGGTAAGTAACTTGACAAGAATTTACTTTTCATTAAAAAAAAACATGTATGATACTGTTTTTGTTTTATTGTCAGGACATAACTTTAAACTATATTTCATTACGGTTCTGATGGCGTGATTGCTTTGGCAAATAATTTTCATTTTAATAGTTAAATATTACAAAAAAAAAAAAAAATTAAATATGGCGTTGGGGCACGTATTCCAATTCCGGGCTCTCCATGAATGTTTTTCATGTTTTTTTTACCGTTTAACTTTATATTTTTAGCCAATACAGTTTATAATTACTGCATAAAACCACAATTATAAATATTTAAAATTAAATTTTGGATAACTATTAAATGATCTGATTTTTTTTTAATAGTATCAAGTTATATCCGAAACTGAATTTCATTCTCTAATGTGATACATCAGATGGACTGAAAATGGTGCGCAATTACCGTAAGAAGTCAGACCGAGGGAACTAACTACACGCATTCGCAAATGAATGCAGTGCTTGCAGCAATAAGACATGGATGCAGTGTTAGGAAAGCTTCTATAGACTTTAATATAAACACGAGAACATTAAATAACTGCTGCCACAAGTTCATTAATGTTCAGTTGGCTCCAACTGAAGTACCTCAAGTCGAGGTTGCCTCAGGCCGAAGTTCCACAAGCCGAAGTGCCTCAAACCGAATTACCACAAGCCGAAGTGCCTCAAGCTGATGGCCCTCAAGTCGGAATGCCACAGGCCGAAGTACATCAAGCCGAAGTTTCTACAACCCAAATGTCACAAGTTGATGTACCGTCAGCACGAGTTCCTGCTGAAGGTTTGTCCCCATCTGTTTGTTCACAGACAGATCAGCTCCAGATGAAGTAAACAATGTAGGCCCAACTACTAACACTTCGGACAATCATCCAGCCAGTTCATTTTCATTTATTCTCAATGAACCATGTCAACCACAATTAGGGCTTCCAGAAGGTGTTCCTTCTACATCTAAGGACATCCAAGGTGAGCCTAACTCACAACCATCTCGCTCGTCGATAGCTGGTTCTTTGCCTCATCAGTATTTTCCATCCCCCGAAGAAATCAGACCATTTGAAAAGGCTGCCCCGAGGAAAGGCACAGGCAAGGGGAGGAAAAATCGAAAATCCGCCATTGTAACGGATACTCCTATCAAAAACGGTCTTTAAACAGAGCAAGAAGCAAAAAAAGAAGAAAAAGTCCAACACGGTCATTTTGAAAAATATGAAAAAGGAAAGCAAACTGCGAAGCCTCAGCTATTTGTTGATGAAAGAAGGGAGAATAAGACATTTCGCTGGCTTGAAAAAAATAAAACTAAATATGCCAATGTATCAAGTGAGGAAGAAGATGAAGATTGTGTTTGCCTATATTGCTTTGACACCTTTTCTAACTCAAAGCCAAAAGAAAAGTGGATCCAGTGTATTCGTTGCAAGAAATGGGCTCCCGTAGCGTGCGTCAAAAAAGAAGACTCTTTTGTTTTTTGTTTGCATTAACTGTCATAGTGATATGGAAGATGACTCTGACTAACTTTGATTATTGTTATAATGCATTTTAATGTAATAAATTCTTAAGAACGTACCCATTGTACATACCAATGAATTAGAATATAAATTTTACGTTACACTCTATGTTTATTTTACCTTTATTATAGACCATTTAAACTAATTGGAAAACTTGCCCCGACCCAATTTTATATGTTAGAAAACGTGCCCCGGCTACGGGTTGGTTTTCCAACGTGACTTGGTAGCAAATATATATAAATTTCTTTGAAAGTTTTTTAATTTTTTTATGTTTTAGTAATGTTAATACTTAGCCTAAAGTACAAGAATTCAAGGCGTAAACAAAACTTAACAAAATGATTGGATAAAAAATTTAAAAAAACAAAAAACAAAAAAGGTTGGAAAACCTGCCCCGATCTTCCCTACATTATACGATTTTTACACATTAACCCCCATAAATGCTCTGCATTGAAAGAAACTTCGACTGGTATGGTATAGAAGGAGTTTGATATCCTATACAAGGGCTCCCATATCCAAAATTTTAGGGGGGGGGGGGCTCAGATATTTCCCCACATGTTTTAGCAGGATATTTTCCCCATAAAAACCGATTTCAGTACTGATTAGAGTTATTGAAATATGTGACATTTTTAATAACTTATTCATTAATTGCTGGTGAAGAAATGTTCTTAAATTTTTGCAAAGAAAAAGGTACTAAAAGTGAGAAAAATCTGATTTCAAAGGGGGGGGGGAGGGAGGCTTGAGCCTCCCCTTGACCCCCATATGGGCGCCCTTGATCCTATATACATTACATTAAAAGTACATTGTAAAAACATTCGGAAACGTTACTGATTATTTCCGTGTAATTTTTCGAGATTTCAATGGTTTTTATCCACTTCTTGGAAAAATCAAGTACGTTTGTCAAAAAGTTTCCTGAATTGCTACAAGTTGCACGAATGCGGACTTTTCACTGTTGTGAAAAATATTTTTAGCTCCCAGTTTAAAGATTAACTGAGCGGATTTATAAAGTGTATCGGCTTCAATTCGGTTACGGCCCGTCCGGACCTGATTAAGCTTCCAAAGGGAGCGAAAAAGTCCATGGATTGCATAGCTTTGCAGGAGAGTGAAATTCTTGACACTTTCTTGCAATTCTGTCTTAGGTTTGGTCATGTTTCAAATACTGATTTTGAACTTTATTGACCAAACAGGAAGGTGCCAAGCTATTATATTATACCTCCCAAAGCTAACTCTAAATTTTCAGAGACATGATTGGCTTTAAACGGGAAGATGTCCGACGTTTTCAGGAGGCTTCCAGGATAATTTCAGGAAGGTTACTGAATTCTAGTGGGAAACATTCCTGGCTTTTTCAAAATATGTTACTGCGAAAAATTGGGCACATCAGCTGCCCAATGTTCCCAAGAACGTTTCTGAATCGTTAGTGTAGTTTTAAAAAGGTTCTTGAAAAAAAGAAAAAAAAAGAAACACTGCAACTTACACTTCTGACATCCAGGTCCTCCTCGGAACTGCGTCCACAGAGCTGCACTGGAGAAGAGTAGGAAACAGGCCAGGGAGGCAGCGATCAGAAGTCCAGGTGCCATCCACGAGGACGAAGTGCTCTCCTTCTCGCGATACACTATAACAGAACAGAAGATATGTATAAGGGGAATTCGGTGAGGAACGAGATAGCGGGACAGTGTCTGACCCACGGGTTGAACGTTCACTGCCACTGCTTTAAATTATGTGAACCATAAGAAACCACTTTCTCACCTCTTTCTTCACTGGGAGTGCTCGGGGTGGGAAGCGCGAACCACAGCAGGGTCGCTCTTTCCGTTTCGGTCTATGGCGCGAACCACAAACAGGTACTCTGTAATTGGAGTCAAGCCCTCGACAACAAAGCGGGGTGTCGGACTGCTAGCCTGCAGTGCCATCTCGTGGCTTCGGTACACGAATACTTCCAGGTTGTATCTTAGATCGCCAGAATCTGGGTCCGAGCCGGGGCTGCACAAGATGGTCACGGACGTTGGACCTGCATCGGCCAGGCTGCAGTTCCGTGGAGCCTCTGGTGGACCTGGGAGCAAAGACGCAAATGTTCGTCTGTCACCTCATATACAAACGAAAGACGGCAGAATAACGCAATTTTTCAGAGTTTAACGTGAAATTCCAATTACACTGGTAAACAAGGTTTCTGTTCCTCATTAAGTAAGCGGTGTCATTTATGTTTTAGGGGGTGCTGAAAAAGAATATGACAATAAAAATATTCCATCGCACACAGATTTTTGAAAAATTCAAAATCATTAAAATCTCAATTTAGTGACATTTACTCAATACATGTACAATATGTTTGTCACTTACCATTTTAAATCAAAACGTTCGAATCCGTCAAAATTCGAAATTCGAAAATTTGCACAATCCAATACTTTTTTCTATATATTGGATATAGAAGAAAGTAAAAACAATTACAAAGTTTAAAACTAGTACAAAACACAAAAAATATATTGCGTTTAAAAAGTTGTAGAAGACTGGAAGAGATTTTTTATGAAATTAATAATGATACTTGTGAAAAAAATTTCCTAAATTTCATACTTAATGTATTTGTAATTGCCTTAACTGCGGATGCTTTATAATTGGCACTAACACAAACTTGGCATTAAGATATTATATTCTAATTAGATTCCAACAGTAATCCCGAACATATTAGGAGTAAACTGTCGCTAATATCTCGCTTAAATTGCAGAAATATCCCGGTGGAAGCGCTTCCCATGCTCGTCACTCACAGCTCCCATACTTTCTTAGGGGAAAAAAAATTGAGTGTCATTGAACATCATAACTTTTTTTGTAACTTATAAACATGTCTTAAATTAATTTTTTATAATTAGGATATTTATTATTTCCTAAGAACTGTGTCACAACATTTTAAAAATCAATCCATGCTGTTTTTCTTAAATCACTTAAAGTAGCTACAAAATTTTGGTTCTTCATAAGCATTCTTATCTGTAGTTCAATGAAAATACTCAACTATTTTTTTTGCATAAATGAGTGATAGGAACTGTTCCTACAAATATTGAATTCCACACTCTTTTTATCCATTGATTTAGCGAAATTCTTCATAAATCCCAACTTTATGTGTAAAGGTGAAGGAATATTTTTTTTATTCGATTAGAGAAACGTATTGCATATATTTTCTTTTCACGGGGGGGGGGGGGGGGGGGGGTGCAATATATTGCTTGCGCTCTTGCCATTTTTTTTTTTTTGATATAATGTTCATGTATTGCCCTGCTGTTCCAACCTGCTGTGACAACTTCAACTACCGTGATCTAGCGTGAAACCGAAATGATACGGAGCCTATCCCCATCTGCTCAAGGTCATGTACATAAAACTTATCAAAGTGAATTCGGTTTCTACTCTCTTGTTACATGTTCTATCGCTATATTGAGAAAAAAAAATAGATGTCTATTGATGAAATGCATCTCAAAGGAACATATAGTAAACTTTAAACTACTATAAGATAGCATATTATATAATCCAAAACTTATAAATGAAATTTCTGAAAATTGGAGGGTGATAGAAAATTTTTGCAAACATATTCTTTTCAGCACTTCGAAATCTATAAGAAACACCCAAAATACATTCAGGAAGAGAAAATTCGTTAAAATTTGTTTTTCAGTGTTATTAAACGTTCTTTTTTTCTGCTCATTAGTGTGTTACATATTTCAATAAAAACATGAGTAATATTTAATATTAAGTGAGTTTTCAATATTTGTGCCTGAAATGTTAGTAGAATGACCCCTCACTCAGAGGCGTATTTAGATCCGACTTCCGGAGGGGGGGGGGTCTTCTATTATGTATATATATACACACACACACACACACACACACACACACACACACACACACATATATATATATATATATATATATATATATATATATATATATATATATATATATATATATATATATATATATATATATATATATATATATATATATATATATGTGTGTGTGTGTGTGTGTGTGTGTAAATTTTTTTAGTATTAAAGAAAATAAGAGAGAGGTGAATCTTACATACTTTGGAATGGGGTGCCCCAATTCCAATACTTGTGTCAAACAAAACAAAAGCAAAGAATTTTTTATTTTTTTAATGTTATGGAAAATTTAACTTTTTTTTCTTTTCCCTCCATTTAATTTAAAGTGAAATTTTCTAGCAATGTCTTGTCAAAACCAGTCTATCCAAAGCAGGGGGAAATCAAATATCTGATGAGCGTGTTCCATTCATTTCAGTGTGACTGCTTAATTTAGAGGCTAACACACATCTACAAAAGCTGGCATCCCTGAAAGCTAATAGATACTTCCATTTCCGCCTGTAAACTGGATGTTTGACTTTCAATCTCATCGGTGGTCAGACTATAAAGACTATTTTTACTAACTTGGTTTGCACTAAAAGTATCAAATAAAATAAAAAAAGACTTCTTGAATTATAACCTGCAAAAAGTGAAATTGCTTTTCATATCGTTATATTTATATGTTATTTTTTTATGTATTTACATTTATGCTAATTCTAAAGCAGTTAATAAAATTTGAGTAAAAAAAAATAGGGAAAAAATATAGGCGGTAGAAAGTTATTCGCTCAAATTCCTACCATCTGTTCTCCTCTCAAGTCTTTATTTTTAATTTTATTAGCTACTTTAGAATTTACATAAATATCTATTTGAGAGAGCAACAGCAATTTTCGGGTATTATAAACAGAAGTCTTTTTTATTTTCTACTATTTAATCAAAACCAAGTTAAGAGAAATAATTTATATTCATCTCGTTTTTAAACATTTTATTCATGTAATGCTATGCAGTTTTCCTTTTGAATTAAAATAAAATTACCTTCAGAAGGGTCCGATGGGACTAATGCTGCTTTGCAGACTGTACTTCGTTTTCTTCAGACGACGTTAACTTTCTCTTTTTCGAGCAATCCTTTTCGTCATTTTAATTTTTTTCTTTGGATTGAAAAAAGCTTGTTATCGGTCTTGCTCGCTTCATTATGCAACAACTTTCACTTAGAATGTACTATTTTAAACAAACTGTACGTTTTCAAAAGAATACGCAGTAAATACTGACTGAAAAATCAATGTGATTGCAATGGATACTCTGATTAGCAAAGGTCGTTTTGACTATGACCTATGACACACAGGAGACCAGACCAACAAAAACCTCTACCATCTCGAATTCCGGTTATGCTATCATTTTCGAATTCTAAGCCCAATGATCTTTAAAGCAGCAAACAAAAACATTTTCTTCAACTCAAAAACAGAGGAATTGTCTTCAAAAGTTGAGGAGGCAGTGGAAAAAAGGGAGTAATGCGTTCCACGAATATAGGCTTTCCAGGAAGATTAACCAAAGGACAGTCGTTTCGCGCACTTTCTTGGAAGAAGAGAAAAGGGGTGAAATTCACAGGTTTGACATGTTAAGATGAATATTACAAGTTCATGGTTAAAGGTCATTCAAGTTAAAAGCCATTTCGCTCTGTTATCTGAATTAGTACTGTTCTTTGGTTGCTCTCTTTCTTAAAATTGTGATTCCTTAGAAAACCGAAATGATAGGAGTGAAAAGAAAGTACAAGTTTTTTTCAAGTGATGAAAAAAGGAAAATCGTAGAATACTGGCCAAGTTAGATTAGCTGCAATTGCTAACCTCAAGAGGATAAATAATGAATCCAAAAAAAAAAAAAAAAAATCATTGACCAAAAAGCAAAGACTTTTCTTGAAAAAGATATGCTTGAAGTTTCTTTTACTGTCAAAATGGTTCCTTAAACTCGCAATAAAGCACTTAATAATGTAATAATAGAATAAATACTTAACAAAACTAATAAAGAGGAATTTTAATCAAGAGCCTATATTGTCTTTAGTATCGATTTCAAATTTTCACCATCATATTTCAAATTTCTATAAAAAGTTTCTTAAAGCCCCATATTTCAAAACCTCTTTATCTTGATTTTTTTCTTTAATGTGAAATTCAAAATATACAGATTCGATTGTATGCAATATTCCCACTGAGCGGCTCATAAAATTAAACATATTTAACAATTTGCAGAATCTATGACAAAGAAAGGCTGCATATACGTGGATTTAACAGTTCAATCTCATTTCTAAAGCGAAGTGTCAAATTTCAGTCAATTATCAAAAAAATGCCGCAGCAGAGGGAGGCGTCTTTATGCTTGAGGGTCACACATGGAGCAGATTTTCAATGGCATTGAGGGGGGGGGGGGAGCGAAGTGAATTTTTGATCTTTGTTACTCAGAAAAAAGTCGTTTTGATTTTTTCTTTTTCTTCTTTTTTTTCTTTCTCTTCCCTCTTTCTCTCTCTTTTTTTTGAGACTAACCTTTCGGGGGGGGGAAGGGTTTGTCCCCAAAACCCCCCCTTAGCTACGCCCCTGCCCTCACTCTTTAAAATGTACCAGGGCAGGTGCTTCACACATGTTAAGTCAAACCCTACCATGAGCTTAGAAGTATTGTATGACTCTGTTTACAAGACCATGAACCTTCCCAAGAACAAGACCAAGAATGATGTTCCTCTTTGTCTTTTGTTTCATTGTTTCGCTGTAAGAACACTAATAAATTGCTTTTAATGGAATTTAAGCACAGTTTAAAAAATATCCGTAATCTTGAGTTT
The DNA here is from genome assembly GCF_026930045.1 of Uloborus diversus. Lineage (NCBI taxonomy): Eukaryota > Metazoa > Arthropoda > Arachnida > Araneae > Uloboridae > Uloborus > Uloborus diversus. Next base: position 126,143,504 of record NC_072734.1, on the reverse strand, counting down.
TATCCATCAATTATAATGTATTGTTTTTATGACCTGCTAAGCACAATACTCTAGGATTGATATAAACTCATTTCCCATGTTGTTTCTAATGTAGATAATGCACCTATATAATAATAGTGGAGTAAGGTTTTGTACGAAAATTTTTTTTGTACTGTTTTTAATAGGGGTATGGTACTATACCAATGTTACCCCAATCAACGGGGTAAAATTGGGATAAGTTGAAATCATTTTTTTATGTATAAAACACCATAGCAGCTAGAGTTATTCCTTTGCCATATCTTGTAAGAAGAATCTCAATTGACAAATTAATGACTTTTTACGCTTTTTTACTTTGAAAATAAAAATAGGAACGAGGTGAAAGTTTGAAAATTGTCCCAAAGTTACCCTAATTTACAGTATTGCAGTTATAAAATATCTGACTAAGAGCTATAATAGTCCAGCTTAATACGTTCCTCCAGCGGCGGTAAGTGACAGACATTGTGTGGTATGGGTTGACAAAAAGCAACCAGCAGGCACTGTGGGCTCACAAACTCTATGTAGAAAGAAGTTATATTGAACTAATCAATTGTTTCAAGGTATTTCGTATTTTTTCACTCATTAAGGAATACTTTGAAATTGTGTATCACGATTTCCAAGTTTGTTTGTTTTGTTTTTTTTTTTCAAAATTTTATATTAAAATTCGAAAGTTTTGAGAAATGCGTATTTTTGTAAAGAAGCAAAGAACTACTTGATAGTTTTCTCTTTCAACACTTTATTTGATCATAACCAATATAAGGAGAGAGAGGGGAAAAAAAGGGCGGCACACTTACCGACAGGTATGACTGTGAAGATGCAGGGCGTCTGCTGTTCCCCGACCTCATTCTTTCCCCAGCAGTAGAGAGCACCGTAGTCGTGGGCAGCCCGCGGGACGTAGCTGGCCACGGATCTCAGCCCAGCCGAAGTGTGGGGAACGTCGTAGTGCCGCCACCTCTGAGCGTTGCTAAAGCTCCATCGGAACTCGAGCTGGGCCGGATCCGCATCCACCTGGCACTCGATCCGGGACAGCTCTCCAGGTCCAGCTGCATACGTCATTTTTAAGCCCGGACGGCACACCGGAGCATCTAAAAACAGTGTTTGATGGACACAACTCAATAGTATCTTAGTTGCAAAAATAAAGGATGAAAGTCTATGGAAATTCTCCATAAATGTATTGATCGAATTCATAAAGTATTGATTGAATTTCAGGAATGAAACGCAATTGGATGCATTGGAGTATCAATGTTTTACAACGAAAACTGATTTGTCTAAAAGTGATTCAAGCGTTCTCTTGGGAGCAGAAGACCATATACTTGATCCAGAGATAAATATCACGCGGATAAATTTGCAAAGCGAGAGCAGATAAATTTTGCAGCAAGCAAAATACTAAAGTTCAGAAGAGTCTGGAAATCAGAAATCCCGAAGATAGAGAATTATGCAAATAGTATTGTCTGTTTACCAGGAGAAAGCACTTGGCTGCTTGGCTCCGCTTCGTCACTTGGAATCTGATGATTCTATTTCGCTAAGCAATTGACGTAACAGTTACTATGACTTTTTTTGCACATTTATGTGCGAAACTGACACTCACATATATGTGTTACTCTCGCAAAATTACACTTGCATATGTGTATAGTTCATTTCAATAATAAGCGATCCTTTTTTTTTTTTTTGCTTTTACATACTTTTTTTACACACTGTTATTAGTTTAGATATATTTTAAATGTATGCAAGTGCTATTGGTTTTATTAAGCTATTGCATGCACTAATATCATTTTCGCTTATCCTTGGTTACCGTGCCCCCTATTCAGCGAATAATCGGGAGTTCACTGCACTCATACTAGTGGTATATTGTGTTCACTTTTTTAATCAGAATGACGGATAAGTCCTCTTGGATAGTGGCCTCATAATACTTACAAAGGACTCTGAGATCGACGATCCGGCTGAACCCGGTGCCTTCGCTATTGTTGGCATAGCACTGGTACCTGCCACGGTGCTTCCTTCTGACACGCCTCAGGAGGAGGGTCCGGAAACCAAGCACGGCCTCCGGATCGGCTTCAGGGAGGGGCCTGCCCTCGAAGAGCCAGCCCACCTGAGTGGCTGGAGGATTGGCCCGTACCTCACAGTTGAAACGCGCGTCTTCGCCCTCCAAGAAGGCACCCTGTTGCTGTTGCTTGGAAGAACTGCTGCTGCGCAAGCTCAAACTCACCAGTGGTACGTCTGTAGAGGAAGAAGAAAAATAAGGTAAAGAGCAGGAATTGAACCAGAGTACGCATTCAATATCTATGAGCCTATTGAACGGTTGAGTGAGTGTCTCTTACTTCCTGAGAGTGTATCTTCCTGATTTCTTCCCGAGACATGACTGGCTTTTACCGGGACGATTTCTTCTCTTCAGAAAGATTCCCAAAATAATTTCAGGAAAGTTACTTAATTTTACCGGTCAACGTTCCTGTTTCTTGCAAGATATTTTGCAAGAAATTGGACGCATTGATTAGCTGCCCATTATTTTCCAGGAATGTTTCTGAATTATTTTACAGAGTAATTTATTGTGCCTACTTCACGTGTTAAACATGAAACTTACGTTGAGCTTTCGTAATTTTTAAGTTCTTCCTCCCCTGTTATTGCTAGCGCCAAAACTCTCTTCGTAAATGAGGGTGATTTTGTCATACAGATCTTATATCTGCCTGCAGTCCTTACAGGTTATCCACTAAGTTTGGTAATGTGGTTTAAAACCATGAGCTCTAAATGGGTAACAGGAGCTTCTGTTTTTATCAGCAGTGCTATTACTTTACAAATTAGAACGTGTTCCGTAATCATCACATGCTTCTTACCCATCACTTTTGCACTGTGAGAAAATTCCGAAACGGTTACAGATTAGTTTCGGACAACGTTCCAGGATTTCACAGGTTTTCATCAATTTCCTGTGAAATTCAAGTATTTTTGTGGAAAAATTTCCTGATCTGCTACAAGTTGCAAGAATGCTCACGGTTGTGAAAACTATTTTTAGTTACCAGTTTTAAGATTAACTGAGCTTAATAATTAAGTGCATCGCATTCAGGTAGATTGCAGCTCGTCCAGGAGCATACGAAGGAAATGAGCGTAGTGAGTGAGTAACCCACTCGAGGCATTCTTACTCTAAGTTAAAAGTAAACGTTTAAACTTTGCTGATGGAATTCAATTAGAGTATGATATGCACATTAAGTTGTAATAATAAAATTTCAAGGTCTAAATATAACTGAATGACGTGTTGAAGTGGTAACGGAAGTAGAAACGCTTCACAATGTTTCATATGTAGCTTCGTTTTTGTTTTAATTTTTGGCAAAATTTCTGGGCGAAAAAACATTAAGATCACGGGTCCAAGGTCTGTTGATCATCTTTATACACAGTTTTAAATTAGCACTGCTTTTCAAAATTTGTTTTTAAAAATTTCACCTTTTACTAAACATTTTGGGACTCACATGTGATGTTCAATTCCCATCCATCTTCGAGGGCAGATCCGCTGAGCAGGAAGTTCTCAGCCCTGCATCGAAGGTTCTTCCGGTGGTCCGCCCTCGAGGGCCAGAAGGAAAGGACACTGGTGGTCCGATTACCGTCCACGGAGAGGAGGTCAGTGTGGTTGGAGAGAGGTTCACCTTCAAGGAACCAAGACATCCGGGCAGGCGGGCGGGACCCACTGGAGTGGCAGCGGACTTCGGCTTTACGCCCCGCCCCCAGGTTTGCTGGCTGCGGAGTCAGGTGGATGTCTAGTGGCTTCACTACAAAAATGAAGAAAAAAATAAGTAAAGAATGACAAAATGTGACGAATAAAAACATTTGAACTTCTGCGAGGAATGGAAAAAAAAGGAGAGTAATGAAAGATTATTAAATATAGCTGCAGCATTTAGAAATCACATATTTAATCATCTTGGCAACATGGGGGTTGATCTTGGGTTTTTTAGCTTTTTTTTTCTTCGACTTTCAGTAAAACTTCACGAAAGAAATGAAGAATATTATTTAAGCTTCTGAAATTACGACGTTTTGACCAACTCGGAAAGTTTCACAATTGCAGTTGAAATTATCACTCTACTTCAAGTAACAGCTGTAATCCTGTTCTAAGAAATTCGAGAGATTATACTGTAATCAGAAAAGGAGGGTACTTACGATACAGATCTATCTGTACTGCCACCGTACTTGACTGGCCCGTCCCGTTATGGTTGGTGGCTTTGCAACGGATGCTGGCGAAATAGTCGTCCCTCGTAGGAGCGAATGTGTAATCAGAGCGCACCTGGCCTTGCGAAAGTGAGTGAGTGGGAGTGGCGTCCAGAAGAATCTTCTCTCCCCGCCACCAGGATAGAATGGGACTGGGCTTGCCTGTCAAGAGTGAGAGTAAAATTTAAGAGTGATAGTAAAATTCAAGTACATACTTAAATTTTCAATTTGGAATATCTTTGTGTGTGTTTGTTCAGGAGGGGACAGAGGTTCAAACGGTAATGTTAATTAGGGAGGAATCTGGTTCATAAACAATCCTTATTATGCAGTGAGAAGCAAAGGGGTTTAAGTGACGAAATTAAAAATTTGGAGATTACCAGTACACATGGTTGGTGAACATCTCCTCGGTCTTGGAGCAAGAGACCGAGTACTAATAATTCTGGTAGGTGCTGTTATACAGAATCTTGAAAATGTCCACTACACTCCTTTACTTCTTACTGCCTCATATGTACTTCAAAGCACACCTGTATGAGACGATGCGAATGTAAAGGACAATTTCAAGCTGAAGCCCTTGCCTCGGGGGGTAAATGCACCTCATTTTTGTGTTTTTTCGTTGGTACTTGATACAAAACTGGGAGGAAGATGGGTAAGGGCAGCAGTTTCAAGTTTTGGCACCGGCTCGGAAATATTGTTTCTGTGCTTTGAGAGGAGAAGAAGAGCGAGCTCAACATGGAAAGTATGCCTGGAGATTCTCTGAAGGGTCCTAATCCAGATGATGAGAGGGAAGAACCAATGGTTGAGTGCAAACTTCCTTTTCGCAACGCCTTATGTAGGGATTGGCTAGTAAATCTTGAAGCCATGTGTTCTGAAGGATTGATACCAACTGTTTTTTGATTTTGAGCTTATGTTAGATGGGAGGCGAGATAAAATTTAATGACGAGTTGATGAAATTTCATTCCAAATTTATGTTGTTTTTCGGTTTTTGGAATCCTAATTGGGTGCCTGAAGATTCAAAAACTGTGCAAAGTATTTCACCTTAAAGCCATGGTAACTATTGAATTTGTTTAGGTGATTCCAATTAAGACCTTGTCGTAGGATTATTTGATTTACCTATATTGTCTTGAGTTCATTGTCTAAATTCGTTTCATTTTTAATTCTTTTGCTATTTTTTCTACTATTTTACTAAAGCTTCATTGTACAACTTGCATATTTGGTTTACGCTGAAAATTTAGGCACTAAAAGAAGATCCATCTTCAACATTTTACTGTTGTTTGTAGGGAATCAAAAACATGTTTCTTCAAATGCCTCAAAAACTCATTTTTGTTGAAGCTGATGCTTACCTGCCCACGGCACTATCGTAAGCTTAATATTTTACATCTTATTATTGAAATACTTGTATGGGATCATTAATTTCGATCGCATGTCGTCGTTTTCGGTGTCGATTTTTGAGTCATCAAATGTTGGAAACGCTTAACTCTCTGCAGTTGATTATACAAGAAGAGATAGCTTGTTGTTTTTCTTTTGAATGAACCACTCATAAAACATTTTTAACAGTTCCTCCATCCTTTGCATTCTTGCATCAAAACCTTTTTGTCAAGAACTTGTTTTGACTTACCTCCGATGGCTTCGCAGGTGAGCCGAACGTTCTGACCCTCAAGGTAAGGCCCTGCCATTTGAGTGATCTCTTCCTCATGCTCGTTGAGGATGGACAGCTTCTTAGGAGGCACTGTGAGGCGGGAAATGAAAGAAGAATTTGATTTGGTTAGAGAGGTGAAGAGGCAGCAGCAAATACTCCTCGAAAGTGAGTATTAGTGAGTTAGAGGTAAATACACATGTAGGCATGTAGGAACGCAAATGCAGAAAAACATTAACAGTTGACAGCTGTAAATAATAGGTAGATCGAATGAATACCTAAGGGGCTGTCCATAAATGATGTCACACTTTTTTTCCACATTTCGACTCCCTTTCCCTTTTTCTTACAAAATGTCCAACTTCACCTTCCCCCTTTCCCCTTTGCTATATGTCACGCTTTTTTTCATAAACATGTTCTTAAAAAAAGCGTGATGTCACACCTTCCCTCTTGTCACAAACTGCCATAATTTCACGAACACACTTCCTCCCCTCTAAGCGGGATATCATTTGTGGACTGCACAGCCCCTTAACAGCATTTCATTTTCAAAAATACATAAGATTGCTAAAAACTCTTGCTTGTGCCACGCGACATTAAAACCATTTTAACTGATATCCGAAATTGCTTTTTAAAAAATACGACTTTTTTTACAGTTCGGCGTAAGGGTTTTTTGGAGTGTTTAAATGAAATAAAAGTACAGTAACCCAGTAAATGAATAGCGAACACTCAATCAGTGAACAAACACAATATTTTCTGGTACTTTTCTCCTTGAAATTGTATGGAAGGAAGTAACAACTGCATATTCATGTACAGTAAAACCTGAAAAGGGCTAACCGTCTGCCTGAGTTGTCTGTTTCTGTCAGGTACAGAATAAGTTCTACAGATACACTTCGTCACATGAAAAAATATATGCACCCAGAAGGAAACGAGCTATTTTTACGAAAGATCATGCCATAATCTTTGATATTCGCAGTTAATTCACCAGTATTCCAGGACGGCTGCAGTTGCCTTCCAAGCATCTCCCAAACCCGTTCTATTTGCTTATCAGTTGGTGACCTGACAAGATACAGCCACAGACAAAGTCGTAAAGTCTGTGGATGAGTTGTTGTCTGGCTGATTAATTGCACCTGGGCAATTTGATAGCATAGGCGGTAAAACCGGCGTTAAAATGTCTTCCACGCAACTGAGAACCCTCATAATGTCTTGAAAGACAACTAGAGGATCTCGTGTGTCCCAACAGATCACCCCCCACATTGACTCACCTTGTATAATTGCAGTATGCAGTTCAACAACAAATACTGGATCGGATCGCCTTCCTGGCCGCAGCTACACATATATACACTGGTCATTAGAACTCAGACTGAATTGGGATTCATCGCTGAAGATCTTGCTTCCAGGAGGACACACTCCAGCTAGTCCAAGTTTGGCGAATCCGAATCGACTCTGCCTATGATGTGGGGTCAGTGGTAGGTGCCTTAATGGAGTTCGACTCCGTATAACAGCGTCGGCTAGTCATCTCTGAAGGGTCTCCTTCCCACACTCGGATTTCTGGGAAGTGTTAAATGGCATCAAACGGAAGCTAGTGACTTTTTGGTGCAGAAGTGCCCGCTGTAATGATTGCGCTATCCTTGAATTCTTTTATGTTCCTGGGACGCCACCTTTTTGAGTGGCTTGATATTCCTTCCCTGGTTCATGGTCACCAACACCGAGCAATTACCATGTCGCTCAGATTGAGTTGGTCTCCAATACGCCTGTTCGAACAACCTGCTTTTCTGATGCCTACTACAGGCCTCTTCTCAAAATTCGACAGCTGATCGTACTCCCGCTTCTCAGAAGTATCTCCAAAGATAGTTCACACGCAAAGATGTTCCACTCCGGTAGAAACGTATGTAACCTTCCTTTCGACCCCTGACGAAAAAGTGGTTCGACCAAGAAGCCGACATTAAGAAACAGGTTGGCGAGACAAGTTTGGGAAAAAGCGTGCTTGAATGATCGAAAAGGCACTAAATTGCCAATGCTGATGTCGCTGTATTTGCAATGCGAATCCGGAGGTGAAGATGTTTTCTCTCTTCTCTCCCCTCTGCGGAAGCGCTGAAAGGGAGGTAATTAAGCCTCATTTGTACGATGGTTCATTGCTAAAGGGTAGTAAAAAAGTCATTGTAGAATGGTCAAGCGTAAGTTATTACGTTAGCGATACGTGATTTAAAAGAATTGGGGCGAAATTAGAATGGCGCAAAAGTATGAAACGAGTAAAAATTTTGAATCCTTAAAATAAATTAATTTTGCCGGAAAAAAAAAAACATGCGTTGTTTTTCACTTCGAATTTTTTTTTCTTTTTGTCCTTTTTTAAATCACAATTTGCTTAACACCAGGGCCTGTCATCAGTCGGTGGACCCTGGTATCAGATATTATAAAGAAACCGCTTGTGAACCCCCCCCCCTCCCTTTCACTTATTCATTTTTACGCGACATTTTTACCTCTTACATATCCCCCCCCCTCTCTTAATTCTAAAATGAGAGTACTAGTGGGTTGGTAAGATAACTTTATATCAAAAGTACTAAATAAACGATCAGCAAACTTCAACATATTAATTAATTAGCATACTAATTTACATCAGAACTAAACATCCGAAATCTAAATATTTTATTTCAGTTACTGGAAAAACCAAAACATACTTTTTCATTGTGTTCGTGTGTTTTTCACTGTGGATTTTTGCAGTCAAAATGTTCTAGACTTTTGATAAACGCTAAACACGTCTGTTATTTGTTCCCAAACGTGCTAAATACCCCTCATGTTGTTGTAAAACAATTGTTAGAAGATCTTCGAAAAAAAGTAATTCATTTATTGAATTACCTTCTCAATCAATTTGGCCAGCCTGAAAAATTGAGACGGATGGACATTCTCCATATCCAATTCTAAGTTCCGCAGTACTTCTTAAAGCACGTGAATCAATTATATCACTGATATAGTAGAGATAAGCAATTTGCAATTATTCAAGATATATGCATTTTCTTAAAATCTGAGCTCCCGTTATGTGTGTGTATCTGTCTGTCGCACTCTAGCGCCAAAATGGACGGACAGCTTTATTTAAAAAAAAAAATTAAAAAAAAAATCGAAAGGGGAGTTGATCGGGAGTGTTTTTAGCTAGGTTGTGTTTTTGGATGACATTAATTAACGAAGATATTAAAAAGTCAGTAATCCAACGTTATTAAGCACAAAACTTGCAAATGATTGCATTATGCAATCATTTGCAAGTTTTGTGCTTAATAACGTTAGATTACTGACTTTTTAATTTTTCAGCACAAAGGTATTTATTCTTTATAACGAAGATATTAGTTAAAAACCTCTGAAATGTTTTTCGCGATTTTTGCAGTGAGAACATAGTTAAAAATTTTAAAATTTAATACCAAAATAAAGAGAAATTTTTTCCGCCTTCTGATAAAATGTGTTTGGAGCTTCTATCTTTCATAAAATTCGAATTATGACGTTTTTTAATGCAGATTTTAATAACCGCTAAGCATTTATTCACGCGATTGAAAACCGAATGGGGTTGTTTCCTTCAGTCAAAAGTAATACTTTTAGTCACTAAAATTGATTGAATAAGCAAAAATAAATAAATAAATAAATAAATGACATAACCCAAAAAATTCTTTCATTTTTCCAACAGTTATTTTTTAATTAATTTTTTAATATGTCCGATTTTTCAAACAAAGCGTGGTCTTGGTGACGTCACAAATGATGCTCTTTGACGCATCTTTGTACCGCGTTTCCACGTTATGATAATCAAGAAGCCAATTAAAATTGAGCTCTACGCTTGCTATTAACCATATCGTTGCCAATACACGTGAGTAAAGATGCGAATTAAATATTTTGCTCTGTGAATGGCAACACAGATTGGCATTTCATCATTTGTGAGGTCATAGACAAGAAATGTAAACAATGAAAGCGCGCAGATTTTAGCATTTTTTTTAATATTAAACTTAAACAAATTATTTAAAAAATTGTCAGATCCTGTGTTTTTAAGCATGCTCTTTCAGAAAAAAATACTTTTAAAATTTTGGAAACGACCCCATTCATTGTTGACCAACAAGGGAATTAAAAGCAGTGATTTAAAGTTTTTATCTGTTGCCAGTTTCAATTTAATAGCAAAAAAAAAAAAAAAAATACTTGACTTTGATTTTAAATAATATAAGACTTTTAAAAGGATTTTCAATTTTCCCTCTTGATTCTGCAGTTGCGACTCAATCGGAGGTTTTTAAAATTTTTAATTTTATCGTTCCTTGTGAATATACGCATTTGCGTTTTATTCCGCAATTTTAACTTTAAGACAATAAAAGTCTTCAGATTTCAAGCGATAAATGTTCGCATTGTATCCTTATCAACTAGAAATCAGTCCGCAGACCTTTTCCACGACACATATATAGTGACCTTTATAACTTTTTCCTGAAAATCACCTTTTCGGACAGCGTTTTTATATGAAGAAGGTTTTTCAAAAAAGTACAGAGATAAATACACAACGTCATGTAACACTTTTAAGAGTCTTTTTTTTTTTTTTTGAACTACTAAAGCTTAACAAAGAGTAAATATTAGGTTTATTTTGCATTCAATATCATAATGCTTCTTGAGAACACAAAAAGCGTTTCCCCAATAAGAAAAATATGCATGTTTGAACACTCAAAGCTATGATTGAAAGCTATATAATGATAAGAAATTCTCTTCATGATTTGAGCCGCACTTTTCTTCGTTTGTGGTGTCATTTTCTTGGAATTTTCGAAAACTACAGGAATGCTTAAATTGTCCTTTCTGACCCAGAAAGGTTATTTTGTCCTTTTGAGTGCGTTATGAAAAGTGCTTAGTATTTTTTTTTTTTTTTTAATTCTGTTATTTAAGCACTTTTATTATACTTGGCCTGATTGTCTCGGAGAAATCTGAGGCCTGGTTTCTCTTATATCTCTGCTATTAGACTACTTAGAGACTTCGGGATTTCACTAAATGATTTGCTTAATCTTAAGGTACAACTTAGCGCTGAAAAAATAAAATTCTAAAATAAAATAATTATTTAAGTTAAGATGGAAAACCGCAAGTTTCATGTAATTTCCTCATTAAATGTTTAAATATAAAACCCATTGTTACGAATTTTGTTGCCTTTCAGCACTAATGTTAAAAGCAATCATAATGAAAATTTTGAATCAAGGCTCCTCTGAAGCAATCATGAAATTAGCAAACATAAATCCTACAGAGGAACAAGGATTAAATTTTAGTGCCTACTGCTTAAAGTTTTAGACACGTACATAGGTTTTCTCCCTTTTAGTGGGGAGCATTTATATTAGCAACGTGAGGGTAAAATTATTCTATTTCTGAAATACATTTACACTAAAAAGAATAAAAGAACAGAATGTTTTTAAAAATACCAAGCACTTTTCATAATGCACTCAAAAGGACAAAATAGCTTTTCTAGATCAGAATTCTTGTATTTTTCGAAAATTCTACGAAAATGACACCACAAATGAAGAAAAGTGCGGTTCTAGTCATTTCAAACCAAACTTTCCCAATAACAAAAATATGCATGTTTCAACACTCAAAGTTATGATTGAAAGCTAGATAATAATAAATCCTCTTCATGACATGAGCCGCACTTTTCTTCGTTTGTGGTGTCATTTTCAAAAACTACAGGAATTCTTAAATTGTCCTTTGTGACCCAAAAAAAAATTATTTTGTACTTTTTGAGTTCATTATGAAAAGTTCTTGGTATTTTTTAAAAAATTCTGTTATTTGTTTGTTTACAAAATAAGTCAATTTTTGTTCTGCGCACTTGGATCGTAATGGAAACACAATGTTGTCAGCCCCGCCTTATCTCGTAACGGATAAACGAAAACCCCGCTTATACGAATAAAATCTCCAGGAACCAAATATTTCCTAATGTTAGACATTTCGCAATGTTAGGGATCCCGCTTAATCGAACAATTTCCCCGGTTAATCGAATAATAGTGATCAGCTTTCGCATATGTTTTAGCTGAGAAAATTTTTGAATACATAAAAAATTAATTAAGAGCAATTACTGAAGCAAAAATTAAAAATTGTATTTTTCGGCAAACTAGAGCTGCTAGAGAAACTTTTAAATTTATTTCTTCGTTTAAACCATTTCTTTAAATTAAAAAAAAAGAAGAATACTCCCCTAAAACAACTCCCGTAGCAGACCAAAAAGGTTATTTTGTTTTTACAACCTCAATGATATAAATCAGCAAAAGTGGAAATAAATAATAATGTTTCTTCCCTCAATGATCAGTAAAAGGGGAAATTTAGGGCGAATTCATTCTGAGTAGTAGATGCATTAGTTCGCACAACGCTCAGGGGTCGAACGGCGCGATGACACTTCTTCCAGGCCCACTCAAAGAGAAAAATCGCGGTATCAGTTGCGGTTTTTCAACAGTAGCAAATGAGTACATTAGTTAAAAGAGAAGAACGATTGAACATCTGGAACTCTTCAAATCTTCAGATACAAAAGGCTTTAGAATCTCCATGGGGGGTGTGTCTCCCCGACTCCCGCGAGGAAATGGCAACCCTCCGCCAAGCCAGTTCACCGTTGGCGACGAATTTGTTCCTAAATGTCGGCTTTTGTCCCAAAACATGTTTTCGTTAGTAATTTATTTTCTCTGCGGAGCTTACAAACCGGTCTCGAAGTGAAAGTTCTTCTCCTTTATCTATATTCTTTGGTATCTCTATTGACCATACCGCCTATCCAATTCGTTTGAATAGCCAGACGGCACGAGCAATGACTTTCTAAAATTTTCCTAGCTGCGCATATGTGCGTATAGCGTGCTTACCCTTGTCTCAAAGGCGCTGAAATTCCAATAATTTGTATATTTTCTACAAAACTACATTATTACCGAGTTTTTTGATTGTGGCACAATTTCTTTTGGGTGCATATATCTTTTTGAGACAGTATATGTGGATATCAAGCTCTAAAACTTAACCTCCTGCCTAAGTTAAATACTAAAGTAGAGGAGAGCGGGATAGAAGTTCCCTTTTTTAAACAAGCTCAAAAATCTGTTATGAAAACGTTGTTCTAGAATTATTATTCTGAGATTTAAATAGAGTAATTATATGCCCCTACACTGTAAAAAATCTCGGAAAACTCTCTTAATATACAAAAAAGTTTTCCGTAATACACAGATTCGTACGCCCTCAGCAGTTTTCTGCTATAATCAAAAACATTTCCCGTTTAGCAAGAAAGTAAGAGTCGACGCATGCGCAGCTCACACGGCAATTTTATAGTCCAGCAGCAAATCTAAACTGAAACTTTCGAAAGCACGCAATGAAAACAAGTGCTGACTCATGTATGCGAAGTAACACTCAATCAAGGGGATTAGTAGAAGTTTTGTTCCTCGCATGAATTCACTGAAGATAATTTTAAAGTCTTATATTTCTTGCTTATGTATCGTCATGAGATTGAATATGAAGCTATGTCACTTATTTTTAAGTACGAAGTGCAAATTCTCGACGCATGCTCGTGGAAGGAATACAAACTGAAATTAAAAACCAAATAACTGCCGTGAGGACGCCATGTAAATTCGTTGCGTCGCATAACTTGTGTAGGTAATTTACTTTTTTCTTGGATACTTTTCTTCTTTCTACCAAATGGGTAATTTTTGTAGGCAGAATTTTATTCTGTCATAAAAATCACCTTTTTGGTGACCAAAGTCTGCAAAAGACCACCACCGACGAATAGGTAAGTCGCTTTGCAACTCTATTACTTAAAAGTGATTTAGTTCATATAAATCTCGTTGAAAAAAACTATTTTTCTCAGTATCATTTTTTCGTTGTGAACTATTGCAATTTGAAAATATTTTACATTACATAGAACACATATTTAAAGTGCAAGTGTGTCTAGTTTTATTCTGTAAAATTTATGAATTGAAGATTATAAAAAACTTTAAATAAGTGTTATTGTGTACTTTGTTTTTATGTGTCAATCTCAGTTAATATTTGGCTGAACATTTATGTATCAAGCATTATGAATTAAATGTTATAATATGCAAATTGTCAGGTTTGATAGTTCGTCTTTAAGGTTGCATGTTTTCATTCTCTTGTAAACAGTGTAGCTAGATTGTATGAAGTAAAAAAAAACTATCTCTTGTAATTAGGAACATAGTGCTTCAGTATTATCTAAATGACGATATCTCTTTAAATATTTGCATTAGCGAAACGCTTTAAATTAGTTAAATGTGTATTAATTTCTTTAACAAATAGATACATATATGTATTTAAAAGTGTCTTCATTTTTTTCGTTTTACGAGCCTCAATTTTACCAAAAAAAAAAAAAAAAAAAAAAAAAAAAAAAGAAAAAAGACTTAATAAAATAATTTTGTATTTTTACACCATATTAAAGTATTTGACTTATAATTTATATGATACTTTGATTTATAATGTATATGATACTTTGATTTATAATTTATATTATAAATGAAATATTATTTATCTCAGCAGAGCTTCATTAGTACGATTTATTTTAGTTGCAATGTACCTGCTCTTAAGGGAAAGAAGCTGCAAATATAACAAACAAGAATTATTTCTCAATAATATATTTTTGTGTTATATATGAAATACACAAGCAATGAATAGCAATGAGAAAAAGAAAATTAAAAGTAGCAATTATTAGAATAAAATTGAAAGGTTGAATTCGGAGCTCATCAGCCGTGGAAGATTCGATAAATATGGTCAAAAGACCAAAAGATATTAAACTATTTACTAAATAGAGAGTGTTTAAGCTCTAATATATGCATTACATTGGGCCCAACGCGCCATATGCTAAACTATATGCAGTAAACAAGAGCTTAAACCTAAAATTAAAAGTAGGGTTTTTTTACCTCGGCTAAATTAAGAAACAAGTCCCTATAATTTGTCTTCCTCAGGACAGTACCTACTGCATGCATACTAGTTTAATGTAGGACAGTCAGGAGGAATGAGTCAGTGGCAAAAATGGAACAGCTGCATTTACATGCCAAAATAAAAAGTAATATTATTTCATGTCATTGTTTTAAAAGTGATCATTTTTTAAAAACTATGTTATTAATATACAATGTACATTATGGGGAGAAGACGAGGGGCGTTCACCACGCAGACTGTGCCATTGACATTTTCAGGGGGTTGCTTTTTCAAGGGGGGGGGGGGGTGGGCGCTTCATAGCATTTTATGGGTGCACCATCACTCTTATGGTGGGGGGGGGATTCTCGTATATATGAAATGGAATAATCATGTAATAGAGTTCAATATTTTAATAAATAAAACATATATTGCATTTTGCACACACTGTAAAAATAAAATCAGTAACCTATTTTGAATAAGTATTTATATTTGTGATGAGCTGGAAAAGGGCAAGAACAGAAGAATCAACCCGAATGGTTCCAGCAGGAGGACTTGGTGTCATATTTAAATTCATCAATTTCTCTGTTGGTACTTTTCGTTACACTTTGTTTGTCAGAGAAATTGACTTGAGGTGAACGAATTCCGGAACGCGAAGGGTAGGTAAGTCCTGTCAAATTTTATCCGAAGATAAAAGCTATCAAGTTTGATACAAGATATGTTTTTAAGTTCTGCATTAAAAATACAATATGTTGATAGTTTTGTCTTGAAAATATTGAGAGAAAAACTGAAGTTGAAGATTGTTTAACAAACAATCCCCACTTTTCAGAAGGTACCCCCCTCCAATTCCCCGACGATTTTGTAATTAGGAATGAAACTACTAGATTATTTCATAATTTTTCAAAAATTTATAACTGTGCATATGTTATGCTGTTAACCATGCTATTTGTCATTAGAAATTCAAAAAAAAAAAAAAAATCCACGAATGATTCTAAAATTGCTTGTATTATTGCTCTTAGATATGAAAGAATTGAAACTGATATGGTATGCAATACTATAATAAAGAATTATATTTTAAAAAAAATCACGGAAAAAGGATTCCGAAATTCTCGGAAACGTTTTTGAAAATTGTTTGGAGAATTCCGAAATTCTCGGAAACGTTTTCGAAACTTTCATGAACCACAGCTGCACAGAATACTCAGAAACATTTCTGGAAATTACGGAAAGAGGATTCCAAAATACTCAGAAACGTTTCTGGACATTACAGAAAGAGGATTCCGAAATACTCAGAAACGTTTCTGAAAATTACAGAAAGAGGATTCCGAAATACTCAGACACGTTTCTGGACATTACAGAAAGAGGATTCCGAAATACTCCGAAACGTTTTTGAAACTTTCATGAACCACAGCTGCACGATATACTCAGAAACGTTTCCGGATTTTTTTTACAGTGTATGATGTAACAACTGTTTTTTGTGTAGTATTTCGTACGCTATTTTTAGAACTAATTTTATAGTACCAAAGGTCGAGAAGGAACAACTTGCCCCTTCTTGGGGCTAGTTGTTCCGATATCAACAAGGACGATGTTAAACGATGATGATTTCGAGGTGAACATTGTTTCGAGACAAGTAATTTGTTAAAGGTCTAATTTGTGATTTAAAAAAATTGTTGATTAAAAACAAGTGTTTGTTTAGAGATTAATAATCAATATCGTCCGAATAATCGAATGTTTTTTCAAACTAAAAAAAAAAAAACTTAACTTATTTTACATTTTAGCATTGATAATTTGTAGGTTCAATTATTACCCTTTAAATACGAATATATAAATTAAGGCACAGTTAGTAAGTATAGTAGCATTATAACGTATTAGCATAGTAAAATATAGTAGGAATAAAATAATGCAGTAAAATGAAATAAAATATTTAACAGCTTCTGTAGCTAATAAGCTACGATAACTACTTCAGTCTGCAACCATAACAGAAAACTATCTTTGATTATAACTGATACGATACTTCGCAGACGATCCATAAACGAGGTTAGTGCAAAAGATAACAATGAACTCCGAATTACTCACGGGCAGATATTGTTTTTGCGGATTTGCTTATTTATTTATTTTGCGTTTGTAAATTACTGAATATGTCTAGAAAATGCCCATTTTAACTTAACATGTGTAAGATCTATTTTTAGACACTCCAATTTCTTTCTTTACCTTTTTTTACCAAAGACATCAAACTCTCCTCGGTCACCGAAACCTGACACCGAACCCATACGCCTGTAAACGAGTGACCGAGCCAGTTTTTGCTAGAAAAAATTCTCCTGCTTTACACGTTTTTGGCGTAACCTAAGTTTATTTGGTTTGGTTGATCTGTTTGCAGGATTTTCTGTGTCCTTTTGCAGTAATGAGCAATTTTTTTTTTCCATTTACGTACATTTTCTACATAGTACAATGAACACTTTTAGTGTTACTAGTTTAATCGTTTGCCTCTAGCATTGTTTTGTAAGCTTAAATGTATGTCAGTGCTCTTGATTTTCATTTGCTCTTGTATTTATTAGTGTTGTTTTATTTACCTATTGTGCAACATCAAACAAATATCCGCCAAATTCGTTTATCCGCGGTTACCGTGGCACGCTATTCCACGGGTAACCAGAAGTTTATTGTACATGCATGATATTCTGACTACCATTTTCAGCGACTGTTGCAACTGCCTTTCTCTGGATTACGAAAAGGAAGGTTACTTGCGTTTTTAATTTACATAATGATAATGAAAATCCTGCACAAGTTTTACCAGGAGGCTAAACTCACAAAGGAGAAGCTACAGTCCCAGGCAAATGACGACTAAACAGGTAAAGCCTAGACAGATCCACTTGCGTAGGATATGATCTGTTTAATGGGACATCTGTCTTGTCTGAGCAACTTTGAACCGCTTTACCTCTTTGGCTACTTTCTCAAACCACCGCAAGGCGGCGTAATCAGGCTCTAGAACAAAAAATTTTGCAAATTTCATATTTTCATATGAAAGCACGAAAGATTTTTTGATCTTAAAAAAACTTCATATTTTTCTATCTGTCTATAAGTAAACAACCAAATATTTTCGATGAATCACCGGTGATAGTCGATATTCTCCGATTTCTGTATTTTACAGTAACGAATATATACATATAATATTTATTTATGTCTGTTTTTATTTACTGCACTGCTGCTATAGATAAATTGGGGCAAGGAGTTTCTTGGGGCTAGTTGTTCCTCGAAACAACTCGCCCCACAAAGAAGGAACAACTAGCCCCACAAGCACAAGGCCTTGAAAAATTAAATTTTAGGTTAGATAACGAAACGTAAATCGTTTCAGCGCAATATTTTAGAATGCACAATCGATATTTACATAAAAAAACACCAAAGAACTAAACTTTATCATTTAAATTTCGTGAAAAAGACCAAAAAGTTCAAAAACGAAAATATTTTCAAAAGTCGATCAGTGATGCGAGTGCTCAGCTTTTAATGTACCGGACGCCACTGGCCTGGCTGATATGACTGCCATCGGTGCGCTGCAACATTCCATTTTACCAGGTTTTTACAAAATAAATTTATCTTTTTTTCTTCATTTAGCTATTTCAAAGGGAACTACTTATTCGCGGAACTTTTTAGCCCCGCCCTCCCCTACTGCACCGCAAGTGTTTAACTTACACAGGTTTCACTGTAGAGGAAAAAGTTTTTTGCAATCCTATTTAAAAAAACAAAAATAAAACCCGAGCTGTTCATTTACCTATTTACATCGCTGGTCGGTCTCCCCTTTTCAAAACTAGTAAAATGGAGTAATAAATTTATTACCAGTCAACATGAAATTGATTATGGGCAATAAAAAGGGAATATTTCAGGTTTGCTCGCGATACTTCTAATGTACTCTTGCCGGGCGTAACTTGACATCCGACCCAAAAATAGAACTGCAGAGCAGAAAAAGAGTTCCGACGGGCAAGAGAGCCGAAGAGGCTCTTCATCATCTTAAAGCTTTATCATGAAGTTGGAAAGAAAAAGAAAAAAAGCAAAAAAACTTTGAGTGAAGTGATTTTAAACGCTGGATTAAAAGAGATTAGGCGTGTCTGTAAAAAGAGCACGGAATCCGAGACGCTGGGTAAAAAATGATTTTCCTGAAAAAAGCGAGCGCGTGTCCTTTTGTTGGACGGCTTTGTAGCCGGACGCTCCTAATTACCTGACAGGCCAAAAAACGATCCGCGCTCGAACAAGAGGATTACGGGGAAATAAAGATAACATGCCAACGAAATTTTGCTTTGCAACGTGTTCCTTCTTTTGCTCATTTTCCACTTTGTTTTAAATTTTCGTGGAAGCATATGTATAACCGGGCCTGTTGGTGTTGAGCCTGCATTTACGGATAAATCTGTGTCACCGAAGAATTATGAAATAAGTATTTGATTCAATAAGTAAATATGTAGTTTTTGTATGAATAGTATGGAAATGCTTATAGCTGAATGCATATCGCTGTTTCGGTGGAACTTTGACGCAATGGGGTTGTTTCCTTCAGTCAAAAGTATTACTTTTAGTCACTGAAATTGATAGAACAAGCAAAAAATAATAAAATAATAATAATAACATGGACCCAGAAAATTCTTTTATTTTCCCAACAGTTATTTTTTAATAAATTTTTTAAACTGTCCAATTTTTCAAACAAGGAGTGGTCTTGATGACGTCACAAATGATGCTCTTTGGCGCATCTTTGTACCGCGTTTCCACGTTATGATAATCAAGAAGCGAATTAAAATTGTGCTCTATGCTTGCTATCAACCATATCGTTGCCAATACACGTGAGTAAAGATGGGAATTAAATATTTTGCTCTGTGAATGGCAACACAGAATGCTATTTCATCATTTGTGATGTCATCGGCAAGAAATGTAGGCAATGAAAGCGCACCGATTTAAGTAACTTTTTAAAAATAATTTAAGTAACTTTTTAAAAATATTAAACTTAAACAAATTATTTTAAAAATAGTTAGATCGTATTTTTTTAAAGCATGTTCTTTTAGAAAAAAATACTTTTTAAATCTTGGAAAACGACCCCATTGCAAAAGTGTAATTTTACAGGAGAACCATACATCCACGTACAAAATTATTTTATTCATTACCTCATGCAATGAAACATAGTTGAGAGTGAACCCTGGTGGCAAAAAGTTGAAAAAGAAATCTATCAGTGTTCCTCCGAATGGGGGTAACCAGGTTTGGACCCAGTGACGACAATTACTCATTTTCAATTAACTTTGCAGTTACGTCAATGTTTCACCGGAACAGCGACAGGTAATTTGTGTAATTTTTTGCGTCATTTGTATGAGTGTTGTTTGCGTTAATAGGAACACACAAATGATGACGTTTTTCCGCAAGGAACTCAATTAAGTAGCAATTAAAAGAAGCTGTAGAATACACTTAAAACATAACAATTATTTCCTTTTTTCTCTTTCTGAACTTCGTTTTGTCTACATTAAATGTATATTTTTCTGAGTTTTTCAATGCGTATTACTGTTAAACTTGATGCAATTTTTATGACCGACTTTTATCCATGGCTGGTTATAATTGATAAAAATATTATTGAGCACGTGAGTAATGCTTACATTAAAACAGTTTTGGTCATCAATGTAGCTGTCTAAATCGGGGAAAAAATAACAGAACTTCTCGATTCTCTGGCGTTAAAGAAAAATGTTGTTGAGGCAGTGAAAAGAACCAGTTTACAAATTTATTTGGAACGATGTTGAAAGTGAAAAATTTATTGCTCCGCTTGCATAACTTAAAAGGTTTGCACGTAAAAACACGTAAGAACAATATGTGTGTAAAAAACTTATCTATAAAAAAACTGTCGATTGAAAAAGAAAACACATTACGAAAAAAGAATGGCTAAGGTAGTTAGGAAAGTAAGATGCGGGGGGGGGGGGGGGGGCGACGCTTTTTTACTGAGAAATTAAAGCTTGAGTTAACGAAGAAACTCCTGACAACTATGACGTCTGCCCAAACTTGAAATACAGTAGCAGTGTTTTATATTACCCTTATATATGATGACTGAGTAAAGATGCAACTGTTGCAAGCTGGCCCGAGGATTGCTCAAACTTTCAAGCAGGAGAATTTGGATGCGGTTATTGTAGAAAACTGACACAATTTTGAGCATTGATGTACTGATTCCTTACGAAGGAATGGCACAAATAAGTAATCTTAAAACAACCTTGATTTTCTAAATGCAGGCAAATAAACACTAGTGGCTTTTAGATTAGTGAGTTAGGTACACACCTGGACTTCATTCTGCATTATGACCACGGCCTAAGCATGATGAACTTTAGATCAGGACCTGAACAACAGTTCAAGATTCTCCACCCCCTCCAGTAAAACGATATCTCGGTCTGGATTGCTGCTTAGATCGCTAGAGTTTTAATTTATTTATTGTTTACTGGTAATTATTGAAACTTGAAAGCAAAAAATATAATTAGGCACACTATAAGAAAATTAAGGAACGTCACATTATATATCGTTAACGTTCCAGGATTTCACTGGTGTCCACCAGTTTCCTGCTAAAATGTAGTATCTTTGTGAAAAAGTTTCCTGAATTGCTACAAATTGTATTATTTAATTTTGTGAAAAATATTTTTAGCTACCAGTATCAAAAACACTCAGTTTTTATTAAACGTTGCATCTTCAGCTCAACTACGGGCCTACCAGATTGACAAAACCAAAAAAAAAAAAAAGGACGTAATGCAGTCTCAGTATTTATACTTTAACTGTGCAAAAAATACAGACGAATAAGGTGTTAGATATTTGTTTGCAATTCTGCATTAGGTTTGACCGTAGGTGCTCAAATGCTTCAGGAGAGCTTCCTGGTCAATCAGGATGAAGGCAAGCTGTTACTATAAACGTGTGGACTTTACCTGTTTATTACAAAAAAGTGACTAGTTTTCATTGGGAAAATGTCTGAATTCTTTAGGAAGATTCCAGTTTAATTTCAGGAAGGTGATTGACTTTCAGTGGGAACTTCCCTGTTTTTTGCCAGATATGTTACTGGAAGAAAATAGGCACATTAACTGTCCAATACTTTCCAGGAACGTTTCTGAATCTTTTTTACAGTGTATGACTATGCTTCTGAACTTTTTTTTAATAACAAAATGTTTTAGTTAATTTATTTGTAGCGATTTGTAGTTCCCTTCAGAGATAGTGATCAGGGCTCACGGCCCGTAAACCAATATGATAGTCAAGCCCTGACTATTGCTAATATAATCTAGAGGTTCTACGCTTACCACAGTAAACATCAACTCATCGTTATAATATCCGTTTATCATACTCGTACTTCAAAAAGAGCGAGAGTTATTCAGAAAAGAATGATAATTAGTATGGGGTGATAATTGATCGTCAAAATCTTTTTTATTTTTCGGAAAGAAAACAAAACATTTCGAAGCCATTTGAATATTTTGAACTTTTGAAAATGATTAGAGATCACGAACGTGGCCTTAGATCGCTCGTGATCATCTTAATTAAGAAAACTCGATCTTAAATTAGGAAGAGGCGAGAAAAATCCGATTTATATTTCCCGACACGAGAGCCCAAGGTATGGTTGAAACAGCTCCACCAGAAAGAGAGGGGGGGGGGGGGCACAATCGACCTATTAGCAGGGATGGTGAAAAATAATAGTTGGTTTCGTTGCTTTTAATGAGCGTTCGCGTTACCGTTCAATCTCTCACACCCATCTCACACGAAATTCGTTCTAAAATATTTCTTCTCTCCAAAGTGGCTTTCTCAAACCATTTTGCGGGGAGAGCGTACTATTAACTTACTTGTTGACTTCTGATTTTCATTAAAGTAAACCTTTCTAATTAATACTCTAATAAGCGACTAACTCTTATTCCGACGGATACCAGTTGCGTAATGTAGATTCCTTAAATGTTATGTTATTTTCAGAATTATAGTTTAAGTTAATCTGTCCGGCAAGGTGGCGTTGGTCCCTAACCGACTGAAGCCGGTTTCTGCAGACCAATACAGCTCAAGCAACTCAGAGAAAATCCTTTATTTCGTGTATTAATGGAATCTTTGTGTAAGGTTAAACTTTTATTTTTAACGGTGTACTTTAGGCATGACTATCACATTAATCTGATGACCGCAGATTTCATAATTTTCCCGAATCCGTGGCTTGTATGAAATGATTGTTATTCTGCCTGCTTGCCGACATTTCTTCAAACTATTTCATCCTTTACGAGCTAATCTCTTTTTCTACTCATTAAAAAAATAATTCTTTATCTTAATGGCTTTTGGAATAAATTTCCAACGTTTTCTCTTAACCACGGTCAAATATTGATTTTGCCAAGTTTATCAATGTGGCATAGCCATATTTAGAAGGTTTCCAGGAAGATATCTCTCCCCTAAAGTGCTCCACTCTATAAATTATAACTCAATTAAAGAAAATTTGTTCTATTGCTGCTGAATTACTCAATGCCTCCCTTAAAACGAACAGGCAAGTTTTAGAACTGACTCGTCCGGGTTGAACATGAAAGTATAACTAGTATGGTGTGGTTATCACGAAACTTTCTTCTATATCTTTCTTATAATTCTGATTCCTCCCCATGCTTGGCGAGGGAGCAATATTCCCAACAAAAGCAAAATGATACACGCCAACACTTGACGACCATCCCAGTCTCTGATTTATCTCAAAGGCAAAGCAAAGAATGAAAATTAAAAATTATTTTAAAAGCGTTTGCTTAAAATACTTTCAAACATTTATTTGTTAACAAACACAAGATGGCAACAATTAAAAATTTAAATCATCGCGATTTTCTGGTCCTTTTCCTGCAATTAAAATCATGCGAAATACGTAGACGGCAGTCTATTACGATTTATGTTTCTTATTGTTGAATTAGAAAAGCTACTTTTATTCACAAAAAAAAAAAAAAAAAAAAAAATCAGCCCCTTCATGGAGCGATTGGTGCCAAAACTGAACCAACGCCTGTTTACATATGGATTCACATTTATTCCAAATTTTACCCAGAACGTAGCATTACTTCTTGATATATGGCACTCACAATGGAAGAAAAAGAACGTTCGATTGCGCCACCCCCCCTTTTCAGGTATTGACGCCAAAATCGAATCATCTCTTATACCCTCTAAGGACTACTTTCGATAAATTTTTGTTTGATTCCGTTCATTATTTCTTGAAATACAGCAGTCACAATTGACGACAAAAACGTTCTATAGCTCAACCCCCCGTCTGAGCTATTGACACCAAAATTGAATCAGCACCTGTACCTGTTAAGGGCAACATATGGACCAAATTTTGTTTTATTTCGCCAGTTACTTCCTGGGGAATGACATGCACGCATAACTCAAGAAACGTCCCATTGCTCCACCCCCCTTGGAGGAATTTGTGCCAAAAAAACAATGGGCACACGTTCACATAGGGGCACATATGTGTACCAAATTTTTGTTCAATTTCATGCGCTAGTTTTTGCTATGGAGCGGTCACAAAAAACTGTTCACACACATATAAACACAAACATACACGGACACACAGACAGACAGACATTTTCCAAAAATGGTCGAAATAGACTCACACACCTCAAAAGTTCGAACCCATCAAAATTTGAAATTCGAAAATTTGCACGAATCCAATATATTCAGTAAATTTAATAAGTTACCGCCCTACAGCCAGGGCTAAGGCAGAAGTACATGAAATACACGGCCAGCTCAGTCAATTCCAGCCGAGGACTGCAGTCCAATCCAATACTTTCTTCTATATATTAGATATAGAAGAAAGTAAAAATTAAGACCCGTATGAACTGGTATCTAACTGACGTGGTAAAGGTCCCGTTGGAACATTGCCACCTTGGGATAAGGTATAATGCCACTGCATAGAATGAACCAGGACTTGGTATGATCAGCTTCGGACCAGGACATGAGCCTCCTGTTCGGCCGACCCCCCCCCCCCCCCCCCAAACGAACATTTCAACCTCCGGTTTATTCGCTTAGTGTTTTACTTTTTTATTTGCTCTTTGCAGATATTGATTTAAATTTCAAAATAAGTAGTGTTTAGATATTCGTATAAAACTGATTTTGAGCTTTTGTTCAAAATAATACTAATCTTCACTAACAATAAAGCTGGAAAGTTTCTCTGTCTGGATATCTCTCTCTGCCTGTCAGGATCTCTGTCTATCAGGATCTCTGTGACGCGCATAGCGCCTAGACCGTTCGGCCGATTTTCATGAAATTTGGCACAGAATTAGTTTGTAGCATTAGGGTGTGCATCTCGAAGCGATTTTTCGAAAATTCGATTTTGTTCTTTTTCTATTCCAATTTTAAGAACATTTTCCTGAGCAAAATTATCATAAGATGGACGAGTAAATTACCAAGTTATCACAACGTGAACCGTAACATGGGCAAGCCAATTGGCGAGAAATTCATCATACATTATTTGTAAATATACAGGCGAACCAAAAGACCTTTTAATTTTCTACTACGGGCAAAGTCGTGCGGGTGCCACTAATACATAAATATTTCAGTAATTTCACAGGTATGGATTTTTGAGCTTCTTCAGGTTTTCGGGACAGGAACCAGGCTCCGTGAGCCAGTGCAACATCAGGTTCTCGAAACAGCATTGCAACCTGATACTTATGATCAAATATAGACTTTTAGAAAGTGATTAAGAATTCTGTAGTATTTATTTCTTTTAAACTGTATTATTTTAACAAGTGAATCACAATACATGCCCAAAAGGAAAATTCTTGTAGTTTAAAATTATTTTCGTATAAAATGCCAGCCAGTAAGTTCATTGATCAAGTTCTTCATTATGACACAACGATATATACAAGGATTGTCTACTATTAACAAGAACATATGGTATAGAAACGTTGATTCTGCACTTCTGACCATGAACAGTCTGAAGTTGGTGTCACGCAAGAAAAAAAAACTGAACTGCCTATGCTCCGAAGAGCTAGCTGTTTTTCCTCAAGGAAGAAACCCTAAGTTCTAGCAGTTTTTTGGGATTTCCAAGAAAAAAGCTGCTTTTGGTTGCTGATTTTCCGAAGAGGGAGAGTGGACTTCACTGAGAATCCTTGTAGACATGACGTCACCATTTTTATTTCACCCATCACATGAAGTTTTGAATGTATTGGGAAGAGAGTTCTCAGTAATGACACAAACCAAAATGCCACCTACAATAGGAGTTTAAGATACCAGGGAGAGCCTAATGCGTTATGACTCAAGTTACTCGAGGCATTACTGAAAAAGCAAATTGACAGTAAACTAAACTACATTACTTACCGACAACTTTAAGGACGACGGTATACATGTAGGTTCTGTCCCACCGGTAGTCGACTCTACAGTAATAGACGCCCTCATCTCCTTCTTTCACCTGATCCAGCTTCAGCAGCGGTGGCCATGGACTTGGCTCGAAGTGTGCGCGACTACGGAGCCGATCAGAAGGGACGTGAAGGGAATTGGCCCCGCCCTCACGGGCGTCCACTGTGTACACTGACATCACTTCGTCGTCCTTGTACCAGAAGATGCATTTGATGCCACTGGCTGGTGGTCGCTGGGGAACCTCACAAGGTAAATGAGCCTGGGAGCCCAGGACGGCTAGAAACTCGGGCAGGGATTCTGGTACGAAAAAATAAAAGAAATAAATGATACATGCCAAGTTTTTCAATGCTTTTCAACATGAAAAATCCAACTAATTAAAGCTTCCTGAGACATGGACCTACGCTTGTGACTAATTACCAAACTATTCACCCGTGCTCAAATTTGGGCAAGTTATCACGGGCTCAGCTGCAGCAAGGTCGATGAAATTAGCACCCGGTTCGTTCGAGATATTAACCGAAGGTTAGTGCCGCTGCTACACACTAGTTATTTTTCCCGGTTGTTTGACACCTCAGAGGTAAACGTTCTAGAAGTAAAGAAGGGAATTGTTTGATACTTCGTTATTTTTTTTTCTGAAGATAAATTTAGATAATTTTAGATTTTTTAATAGAAAAGTACAATGATTATGTATATCTTAACTAAAAAAGAAAAATAATCATGCGTAAAAAGAAGCTGCATACTGGTTCTGAACATAGACATAAACGGGAAGATTGTTGAGAAAGCAACTATTACTCCAGATTTAAGAAAAATCTTTTTTTTCTTCTAGTTAAATGGAGGGGGGGGGGGGTGGAATGCTCAAAATTTTCATCGGCCCATTCTTTTTTAGTTCAATTTAGACCTTTTTTTTGTAAAACAACGTCAGATGAAGGATGATTGAAAATATCCTTCATAAATTTAGAAAGAAATCTCCGAAATTAATTTCAACTGAAAGCCGCCTTTTAAAGCGAAAGCTTCTTCTAAAGAAAAATGACGACTTTTCCGCCGTTTATGAATGGCGAAGAAATCGCTGTAATTCAGAAGAAATATCCCGTTTTTTTTTTCAAAGTAGGGATGATAATAAGAGCAAACTCCCTCGTGTTCATTACACGAGGGGGCCCTTCCTTCTCGCGAATTTCCTGTTCTGTCAGTTGAAGGAAACGAGAAAACTGCTGTGTTTAGTTTCCGAAATTCAATTAGACGAATGGCACGCCATCTGTTCATTTGCCATGCTAAAGAGGGGCATGATTACGAATGGATTCACTTTTACTGGATTAATAAAATATCCTAAAATGCTTTTCTTAACAAATCGGGAGTTAGAAGAGCAATTTTCTCGAGTGGGATGAGAAATTACACAAACTCCAGTGGTAACTGCTCATCCTCCTTTTTGCATCCTGTTGGAATTCTTGGAGAAAATTTACGATCAACCTGTCAGTAAGGAATCAGATTTGCTTTCTTTAAAAGTCAATTGAATAGCGTTCACCACTTCCAAAAATAAATATTGATACTTTCTATGAGCGAAAAAATTCACAAAAAGGAAAATATATTATTCTGTTCGTACGTAAATGATAAATAGCACAAATATAATGAGTGTTAGAGATCTGCGTTGAATCTTCAGCTTATTCCAGTTGTTAGATTTTAACATCGTCCATACATGGACCATCAAATGGCATCGAGTATTGTTCAGAGATTAATGTCGTTTCTGTTCGTAGAGAAATGACGATCGTCGACATATATATCGGCGACCCTGAGAATGTCACGAACCAGTCCATTTTCCCGAGCGGCACACCGATCATGCTCTGAGAATCATGATTTGGGGTAGCATAATGATTAATCGCAGGAAACTTCTGATGCACATTGACTCCAATTTGACAGCAGGTCGTTACGTCACGCAGGCCAATTTTTCGCCCTTGTTTCAGGCCGTCCTCAACTCAGTATTACAGAAAGATTATGGCTGTACGGCGAGCTCGTAGCAGCTTGACCGTATTTAAAATTCTTCCCTGGCCAGCAGTTCTCCAGACCTGACTCCCATTGAGCACCTGTGAGATCTCATTGGATGTGAGATAAACTGAAGACAGCTGGCACAAACCATTGACGGTCTGTGAACAGCAGTCGGATGTTGCATAGCTCTAAGTTGACAAAAAAAAAACAAAACAAACATTGATAGCATTCCTTGGTGGATTGAGACCTATATACCTGCTTGTAGTAGGCGTATTAGATACTAGATAAAGAGGGTAATTTTTAATAACTTTTTCCTGTTTTTCAATCATTTGCATATCGACCGCACCCCCTACCGCTCTTGTAATTTTCATGACATTACGTACATTCTTTCTTGATGTTGCAATTTTACTTTTGAGGAGTGTAAGTTTCCGTTTTCGCAAGCTGAAGTTCTCACAGTTAAAAAAAGCATCTTAAATTGGAATTCAATAAAACCATAACATTGCTTATATTATATATTTAAATGTTGATTACAAACACAATGGTAAGGGAAGATTTTTGTGTACTACCACTCGTCTGTTTTTTTTTTTTTTTTTTTTGAGCAATCACGATTGCTTATTGCTTTCATTTGACTGTCCTTGACGTTACGGTTTCTTTTTCAGCTTGGATCAGGGCTGCAGCACCACCGTCCACCGGCTGCGGCGCAGCTGGTCCTGAGCACTGTCCACCGGAATCCACTTTTGCTGAGCGGTGGGGTCCTTGTCCTACACACGCATGGTCATATACACTCCCCTACGTACGCACGCCTTTACACACATACACACGCCTGCGTGCACACACGTAAGCCACACAACTATACACACGTAACCACTCAGGAGAAGGGACATGCTTGGGGGGGGGGGAGGAACCGTTTCTAGAAACAATAACTCTAATCAGTAGGGTCTTGTCGCAACTCGTGATTGCGAAAAACATAATTTGAATTCAAAGTTTTTGGAATTCAAATTCGAATTAATTGGGGGAAGTAGGTCACAGATTTTACTTTACTTTTTTTTTTTTTTTTTGACAATGTTTAGAAATATAATTGTTTTTGTTCTGCACTGATTCTACCTAATACCACCTAAATTACTTAAATTACTTGAGGTCTCTAAATCTATTTGTATAAAAATGGAGGTTTATTTGAATGTGTGTGTATATTTTTTTATGCAATTCCACAGTTTAAGTAGGATTTTTTCCAAATTTCGCACAGAGGTCTTTTTATGCTCAGGAATTAATTTAGGGTAGGTCCCCTCATAGGAGGTTGGTCTTCTTTACTAATAATAAAGCTGAAAGTCTCTCTGTCCGGAGGATGTCTGGATGTCTGGATGTCTGTAGGATGTCTGTGACGCGCATAGCGCCTAGACCGTTCGGCCGATATTCATGAAATTTGGCACAAAGTTAGTTTGTAGCATGGGGGTGTGCACCTCGAAGCGATTTTTCGAAAATTCGATTTTGTTCTTTTTCTATTCCAATTTTAAGCCCATTTTTCACATAAATTTTAAAAAATGGGAAAAAATCTTGATCTTTATCTTTTTCTTTACTAATAATAAAGCTGAAAGTCTCTCTGTCCGGAGGATGTCTGGATGTCTGTAGGATGTCTGTGACGCGCATAGCGCGTAAACCGTTCTGTTGATTTTCATGAAATTTGGCACAAAGTTAGTATGTAGCATGGGGGTGTGCACTAGGGTGGGCCGAAAAAACTTTTTTTGGAAATCTGCTTTTGGATAGTGCGGAAAAGTTGCTATATGGGCCCGTTATTACCCATAAAAAATTTCGCTAAATTTGTTTAATATTTAGCCGGCGCTATTTGACCTTGAAAAACTGAAAAAAAGGCCAAAAATGCACTTTTTTCAAAAAAAAAAAAAAAAAAAAAAGAAAATGGGGGGGGGGGGGGGTAAAAATAAAAGTTTGAAGCTAGTTTCAGCAAACATTAGAAGTATCTGTCAGTGAATCAGTTGAAAACCTCAAAGACTTTTATACATTTCGTAGAATATTTAGCTACACTCCTTTAAGACTGACACATGGGAGAAATGAAAAAAAAAAAAAAAAGTAGTTTTAAAATAAGTAAATACTGAAATGTTACGCAATACGTTACTTAGAATAAACAGTGAAATTTCAATCAATTTTATGCGACATTTGTACGCCAATTTTAAAAAATGCACACACTCAAATAAAAAATAGTTACATAAGATGCTAATTTTTTAATCTTCGGTTCCAATTGTTTCTCCTGGATAATAAACGGCGCTCAACTGCTTCTATTATTCCTAAGATTATGTTATAACTATTTTATATATGTTTGACAAATAGAACCCTTGAGTATTAAAAAAATGTGAATCATCTGAAGTCTTTTAAACGGGAGCCGGTCATTTCGAATGTCATTGCATTATTGTCTTTGTTTTGGTATACAACACGACTGTTATGTAGAAACGTGCGAAAAAGAAAGTAACGCGAGCAAGCACATGTAGTCTTCTATTTGGACCTGGAAAAGATTTATCTCCTCCCGATGCTTTATTTCTTCCAACAAATGAGGACATTATCAGATGTTATCAAATCACTAAGATGTAAATAAAGGGAGAAGGAAGTAAGCAACCATCTTCAGCAAGTGTGGCCGCTGTAGTTTCAAAAAAAGTTATTGATATTTGGGGGCGTGCTTCCCTTCCCCTTGTTTCGATAAGAAGAGTGATTACCATGATTTTATCTTATTATTCTAAATATAATAGCGCAACAAAAAATGCTAAAAATATAAAGACGCAACTTTTACAATCAAAGCTAAGCAAATTTAAAGCAGTGGCTACGACATTGACGTTTGTGCCTGCAAATGCGCAGATTTATATTCGTGTAATTGCAGAAAAAAAGCAAAAGTCCCTGATAGAGAAAAACAATTTCTAATTGATCAAAGGACAGTAAGAAAAATGGCTATTGGAAAAGTGGATAAGGAAACAAATAATGCATATTTCGCTCATCCTGAACAGCTACTGTTGACAATGTTGTTTGACTCAAGAAAATACATTCGGGAATTAGCTGTTAGGTGCATTCTGAACTCTAGAAATAAGAAGACGAAGAGCTCGGATGGTTACGATTTTTTAAGCGTCCTAAACTCAATTTTGAAGCTATTGATTATGTTGATTTGTTCATTGGGCAAACTGTGTTGCAACAGAGCCACTTCTTACAATGCATCTAAAAGCCCAACAATTGAAAGAAATGTGCAAAGAACAGCCTACAGAGTTCACTTTCGAGAAATTTCCCTGTCACACGGAAACCGTGAAACGTTGTGTGAAACTAAAAACCGAAGCTGCAATATAAGTTCGTAGTGAAACTGCACAAGATGAATACATTCGTGCCAAATTTCAAGCTAGGAAAGAACTTTCATCATTTGATAACAAGGGACAATATTATTCCGAAACAAAATATTCATTATGCATGAGATATTATAAATCAAATTTGAAGATTTCTTTCTCAAAATTTTATTATCTTTATATGTTATTCTAGACAACGTATGATATAATTGCGTGATAATAATTACTATGATTAATAGTTCTATTTAATTAATTAATCTATGATTTAATTTTGAAAAATAATTTTCACAATGGTTTAAAAAAAATCAATATTTTTTCATTTTTCTCCAATTTTTTGATGTCCGAAAGGAGCAGTTAAATGCTCATTAAAATCAATGAAACATTTTATGGGCTCGTACTGGCTCATTATATGACATTTTCGGTGCATTCCAGCAAAATATTTGGAATTTAGTTTTTTAAAAAAAATTTTGACAAAAATTCATTTTTCTCATTTTTTTCGGTTTTTTAGTGTCAAATAGCGCCGGCTAGATATTTTTTAATGTCCAAGAAATTTTTTGTGAGTGCTAACTAGCTCATCACGCAACTTTTGCGCGCTATCCAAAAATTGATTTCGAAAAAAAAAATTTTTTTTTTTGGTCTATTTCGGCCCACCCTAGTGTGCACCTCGAAGCGATTTTTCGAAAATTCGATGTGATTCTTTTTCTATTCCAATTTTAAGAAAAAAATATCATAAGATGGACGAGTAAATAACGAAATTATCATAACGTGGAACCGTAACATGGGCACAAGTCAATTGGCGAGATACGAAATTATCATATCGTGGAACCGTAAGATGGGTACAAGCCAACTGGCGAGAAAATTCACCATACATTATTTGTAAATATACAGGCGAACCAAAGGACCTTTTGATTTTTCTATTCCCGGCAAAACCGTGCGGGTATCACTAGTATAGAAATACACAGCGTTCGTCGGGTCTTTGCCATATTTGGCAGAAGGATTTTGATGCTCATTTTTGGAATTTTCAAGAAACCCAAAGAGGTTTAAATTTACATTTTGAGTCACGAAATTGCTCTTTTTTTACGTCTTTACGTTGTTGGGAGATTTGATAGTTTTTTTAATATATAACCCTGATTGATGAACACGCGTCATGTGATACAACTTTTATTTTCGAAGTAGATAGTGCACTGCCGGGCAACGCAGCTAGTAATACATAGTTAAAATGAGATAACAAAAAAAAAAATGTATTTGAAAATTCCAACGCAGTAGCTATACTGAGCTCATAGGAAAGATGTTAAAAAAAAAGTCATTTGGTGCAGTATATCACTTGTTTGGCGCAGACAATAACAAATGGATGCCAAACAGATGGTGAACATTGGTTTACTTCTCATTATTCCAGATAAAATCTCCAAAAGTGGCAAACCTTCTAGCAACCCATTATGTGTTTACCTTCGATCTATCTTTTCTGCGAACAGCAAGGATGGATCCAGAAATATTTCAAGGAAGGGGTGGGTTAATTTTTTAACTTACTTTTTACTGCATATCTGATTAAACGTGCTTGTGGATGAGGGGGAAGGGTGACACAGCATTTTTATCTAAAACAACTAAAATCTAGTGATTTAACTTACTAAGAGGTCTCCGAACCCATTCCTTCTCTTTTTCGTTGAAAGAGGTTTTATAAAATTTCGTTTTAGAACTTCAGTTTCGTAATTATTCCAAGGGAATAGTTCGGAACTCCCTCCTCCCCCCAAACGTCATCGAAGATCGTCCAAAATTGCGCTTTTTGAAACTTCAATTTCGAAAAATTACAGGAAGAAAATTACCGAACCCATTCTTTCCCCTAACACTATTTCAGATGAAACTGAAATTTTGTGAAATGTTCAAGGGAAGGTCTTCATACGTTCCTTTCCTTAATGTCATCACAAATGGCCTGCAATTGCGTTTTAGATCTTCAAATCGGAAAAATTATCGGAGCAGGATCCCTCAAGGGTGCGGCGATCGCCCTCATCACCCCTCCCTTGTATCCGTTCTTGGCGAACATACTATGCAAACACAGAGACCTGCCTAACA
The DNA here is from genome assembly GCF_026930045.1 of Uloborus diversus. Lineage (NCBI taxonomy): Eukaryota > Metazoa > Arthropoda > Arachnida > Araneae > Uloboridae > Uloborus > Uloborus diversus. The sequence goes on along the minus strand of NC_072734.1, from coordinate 126,110,120 downwards.
CTGACGGTGAGCGAACAGAATAGTATCAGCAGTGGCATTCCCCTTCCGTCCCTGTGTCCACTTCATCTCTTCTGAAGTTGGTTTTAAGGGTTTTTCTTTTTCTTTTCTCACCTGCGATTGAGCTGAGAATAGTGTAGCAATGAACAATTCAGTAACTGAGCTAAGTTGCCAGGTTATGAAGCAACAAATTATCACTCCATGGATAGAACTCAGAGAGAATTGCAATCAAACACCGAGCAGCTCATTTAGAGCAGCTGAGATGTTCGGTATTTGCTTAGGAGTGTATTTGAAACGATAAGGGAAAAAGCTTATAATGGAAACAAAAATAAATTTGGAAGCGTACTTAATAATTTGTCTTATCTTAATAAATTCATTTCTTCACTTTTCTTTGGGGAGCTCATGTGTACAAATAGACGAGCTGTTACTGCTTCCGAGATTTCCTCTAAAGAATTGATATTGAATCAACCTAAACTCATTTACAATATCAGTTTGGCGTTTACTAATCACACGTAATACTTTTTAGGCCTCCAATTCATACCTTTAACGCAATAAATTTTCGGTAAGAATTGTAGTAAACAATTCTATCTCAAATCATTTACTTAATCCCGGTAAGGGAAAATCGAATTCAGTTGAGTTTAGTACACTGTATTATGATCTTTTCAATGATTTCCTCTTATTTGGCGTTGTTTTTAGTCTATGATCTCGTCTTCTTTTTTGATAGATAAGAGTCGGCAATCCATAACATTTATTGCTTCATCAGTTTGTTTACAAAGTGAACAAAGTTTGAGTAGTCGCTCTTTAAAAGAATCTATCAATTTAAAATCAAAATGAGTTTTTTTTTTTGTGGAAAATTAATTTTAACCACCTATAATCACTGTTTTTGATGCTTGGAGTACGGTTTGCTAGCATCAGTAAAAGTTGCAGTGAAAGGGTGTTAATCTTTAGCCCATCATTAGACACTCACTCCGCGCTTCTTTTGGAGAAGCGTTTGTTATAATCCTTTTAGAAATACCAGGAAAAGACGGAATTCTGTATTAACACAGTTTTCTTGTACTTTCATTGCAATCTATGGCACTACTTAAGCGAAGGAAGCTATATTTGAATAGATACCTTGCTCTAACAGAAGAAGAGTATATTCTGGATGAGCATAATTTTACTTCACTGTAAAAAAAATTCCTGAAACTTTACGGTAAAAGTTACAGGCATCATGTTGCCAGTAACTTTTACTGTAAAATCCTATTTTTTTTTTTTTTGTAGAATTTTGCGTTAGAATAAACGAGAGTTGAAAAACGTAACATGCGAGCAGTAGGATCGATCTCGGGCTCTTCGCTTTGGTAGGCGACTGTGCTGCCCATCATACCAGTTTGGACACATCGCGTGATGGCAAATACCGTGTTATATGCTTAGCGCTGTAAGTCACGTGGTGTATCAATCGGCACAGCAATCGTTTTTCGATACAATTATCTGTAATTTTTTTCTGTACTGTGAACACTCCATTTTACAGTAATATTTAATATAAAAGTTCCCCAAATTTTAGCAGTGAACCGTGTCCCTTTAAGTGTTCTCATAAAACAGGGAGTAATTTTCGGCTAGATCCTTTGTGGTAACGGAGACTTGGGGCAGAGTCTCTATTTGGACACTCCTCTCCCCCTTTCCTTCTCAACGATGTCACGGGAAATTTCTAACCCTCATGTGCAGACTTTTGGGTAACGGGACTGGAAGCAAATCCTCCAAGTCGCTCCCTTTCATTGCAAGTGCCTGAGAGCTGCGAAAAGTGCACGCAAAAGTTTCCGCTCGTGCTTATGCTGCGTGCTGCCGCATACAACCGACGGACACTCTTCTGAGACAATCAAAAAGCTGTCTCTTCCCCTGGAACGCCTTCAGCTTCTCCACAAGCATGGAGAAACTTCTCGTTATCCCCCTCCCCGTCCCGCCTCATCGATTCCACTTCGTGTATACTCCCACGCACCATCTTCGCGCCCTCATCGTCAGATGTTTCTCCGTTTATCAGTTCACTTTTAAAGAGCATTTTCCGGGATCATCCCCCGTTCAGGAGAGTTTCGTTTTTCTCCTCTAGCGTGCTCTGCGGACACTTTTATAGCGCATATTTCATTTTGTTGTTTTCATTTGACGCAAACATTTTTACACTTCAATGTCTAATTGATGCAATGATGCGCATATTTCGGCAACACTATTTCGTTCCGGTTTCATATGATCTTTTCATCTGTAAAATTAATGGTAATGTCATAAGGTGGGTACGACAAATAGGGTCATGTAGACCATTAAGGCCAACACCCCGTTTTCCTATGCAGGATAGCAAAAATGCGTTGCTTCGTGATTTAATCTTCAGTAGAAACCTAATTGATGGTACAGCCTTACTATTTCAACGATTATTTTTTCAACAGTTAAAAGTGTAGAAACAGTTCATGCAAAAGAGCCTTGTCCGAATTGCCTGATCTTATTTTACAGTACATTTTGCTCCTTTATGGCTCATTGCACTTTACTAGCACAAAAAAGTAGGTTTTTTTTTCGTTGTTCTAATAAATCTAATTTATGTAGGTGACGAATTCAAATAGAAAAATTGGCTTCTATCATTTTTCCCTGTGAATTAGTTGATAATCTGAAAGTAGACGGTAACCCAATAAGATTATGATTGGTATTAGAAGTACCGTGGTGTCCATATTAAAACCTCAAAGGATCGGGTGGTGGACATCATCCTTTGCAGCATATGCTGCACATATGTGCATGAACTGTGAGCAGAAGGAACCCAAAAACTGAATATATCGATTTATAACTGCCCCGAATGTGACGATTAATCTGTCTCCTTTCCATTGAAGTAAATATGGAATATATTTAACAATTTTTCTTTTTTTTTTTTTTTTAGTTTCCTATTATTGTTGGAGTATTTTCAGAGTTGACCTTTTGGGGAAACATGTTCCTAAAAAGACCAATTGACATATTTTGCTAAACTGCTGGCAAACATAATTTAAACTTAAATTTTCCCATAAAGTGATTTTTTTTTGTTATTTTTCTTGTTTCATTTGATGAATGAAAAAATTGGAGCCAATCGAATCATTAATGAGGAATATATTAATGCCTGAACCTTAAGTGAACTTTATTTGTCACATTTAAATTTCTCATTCAAAAACTGTTTATTTTATTGGGTCACTCTGTACATGTGTGTGGATGTATAAAACCCGTCTCTTAGCTCCGTCCTGGCGGTTCTAGCGGATCAAGAAACACCTGGACATATTCCGCTCGTAGAAGAAGAAATGCGAGCAAAAGAATGCGCATTATCTCCTCTTTTTGAGGATGAAAGTTGAAACGAGAACTCGTTTCTAATTAAACTCCATCTCGGAGTATTCCGCAGAAGTGGAGTGCGAAAGGGGAAAAAAAGGCACCTCACGTGATCCCGGCAGGCCGCATGTTTTTCTGGCTCCTCCTCTTCTCACGCTGTCACTTTAAATAATGGAGATTGCGTGTCCAGGGGGTGCATGCATTACAGTGCCACCTGAACGCAAAAAAAGGTGCTTATTTTTGCATAGCTTCATTACCGTGCTTTCGAAACACCCAATTGCGTCCATCTTCAGGAGGTTGGTCACCGAGGTGCTCTTGCATGTCGGGTAGTCCGAAGAAGGCGGTCACTCCCACCCTCCCCATGAATCCACAAAAGTGATGGCGCAGTACAGTGTAGGGTGAAGGCACCGAATATGGTGCACCTTTTGCCTTTTTCGCCAACAACTGACAAGGATAAGGGAAAAATAAGAACATTTAGCGAATAATCAAATTTAAGATTCTTCTATTAGGATCATATTAATTTAAAAGCGTGAAACGGAAAATTTAGCTTTAAATTTGAAAAAAAAAAAAAAAAAACAGAAAAGGTTTTACACGGGTTACCTCCTATTATGGAGTACAACAAAAACAGAATTAGAAAACTGGTGTTTGAATTTCATAAAAAAATACATGCATTTTAAACAAATAAAGCTTTTTTCTTTTCATTTACCGGCTAGTCTATATGAGCCTATTTCGGGCATTTTTGACACCAAACGTACTGTTCAGTCCCTGAACATTTGAAGATGACCTTGAGCAGTAAACACACATAGCAAAAATGCATAAAATACACCGCAGGCTCAGTTATTCCATCTCGGATGAAATAACTGAGCTGGAGGTGTATTTTATGTATTTCTGCCTTAGCTTGGCTTTGGGTGGTAACTTACTACAAAGCACATAGCAGAGTTTTCATCTTCACTATCCCTTCTCCTTTCTTTCTTGTTTCGAGGTAAAGAAACTTGCTTCTCTCGATATTGTGCCCTAACTCATATTATGCACTTATTTGATTTAATTTTCATTCTTAATTACTCGCATTAATTATGTTTGAAATTTAATAAATACTGAAAAACATGTACGTAAAGTTAACACCGAAGAAATTATAACTTTAAAACTATAATTATCAACTTATAAGAACGGCATAATCTGACTACTGATGCAGTACTATAGAAAAAATTCAGAACAGTAAAACAAGTCCACAAACTGTAGTTCAGACCACTGCTTCTGGTCACAACACAAAGCATAAACTCTTATACAGTTAGTTTAGACATTCTTCGTAGATTTGCATGCATAAAAAATATATAGTAGCCCCATATTAGAAAATACCATCATATTGGAAGACTTTACCCCCTATAGGGCCATTCCACGGAAAACGGTCATTTATTCTTGCGCTAGACAACTCTTCTATGTCATTAGCATGAACGGGTAATGAGCAAAATTTTGCTGCTTAAAGAATCATAAACGTATATATGATTTATTGCGCAAAAGAATTGTTCGTTACCTTTTAAAATTATTACTTTTTGATCAAATACACATAATTTTTTTCAACGATTTAAATTACACTGGTAAACAAAGATTTTGTTACATGAAACATTTATATGTTCCTAGGGAAGTTTTTTGACGCTGATTTCAAATATCTACTTAGATTTTTTCCATCACCCACAGTTTTTGTGTAATTATAGGTTTTAAGTTATTTATTTTTCCCATGTTTTCCAATAACACGTAATGATAAAAATTAATAGACTGGTAAACAAAGACTTTGTTAAATGAAACATTTAGGCCTTTTCTAGAGTAATTTTTGACGCTGATTTCAAATATTTGATCAAAAATTTTCCATCGCCTATAGTTTTCGTGTAATCATAAGTTTTAAGTGACTTATTTTTCGCGTTGTTTTCCTATATCACGTAATGATAAAAACTCATAATTAACAACTAAAATTTTGTCATAAAGACAAGAAATGTGGAGATAAATAGTGAGGTTTGCTGGTACTGCTGTGATAACATGGTAGTCAGTCTTAATGGCACCCCATTTTTGGGGTATATGCTACCTGAATCGAATCCTTTTCCGTGTTTTTTAATTTGAATGCAAACATAAATAATTCATAGATTTTACTCTAAGGAACATAATTTAGGGTACTGACTCTGTAATAGATATGTTTGTATTTTAATATCAAACAGATGAAACTTGTTATTAACTCTTTCGAAACTTTAGTTTAAAAGCTATACTATTGCATGCTTGAAACACGTTGCCTTGGATATTACTAGCATATTCAATCGAAATGAATGAAACATATGGAGATTTGTAAGTCTTTTTTATATAAAATTTAGTAGAACACATATCATGGGAAAATTATTTCTTGCCTAAAATTAAATTGAACAAATTTTATTAACTCCTAAATTTTATTAATAAAATGCTGTTTTCTCCTATGCAAATGAGATTAAAATGGCAAGAAGAATTTAAAAAAAGACTGGACCCGTTATTCCACTGGCCTTTTATATCAAACTAGGAGCCCGTCCAGAACTTGTTCGGGTTCAATAAAAATTATCTGTCTTAAATATATATTTTGCAGATTTTTTTGTTTTAAAATATAATGGTATACATGTTATCATAATATACTCGTACACACGCTTTTTGTTTCGTTTTTCTGAGGTTTTGAAAGAAATGGATTCACTTCATTTCCTGACTGACCTGCGGCTGGTCCAGTAAGAATATTACGGTAAATCATATTAGTCTATATTTATTTTACTTGGGGTCCAGTTCCATTGCATACGTAAGACAAATTTAAGTTTCACAACGAAATTATTGGAATACCGCCTTATATTTTAATAGAATGAATATGGGCTCTTAAAAGTATTCTTAAGATACAGAGATCGTACAGAGTCCCTAAAAGGAGACCACTTTAAACAGGCTTAAAGTATATCTACACGCGTTTATCAAGGGAACCACAGGAATAGTTCGGCAAGAGTCACCGGCAAATGCGAAAATCTCTCTCAATATTGTCTTAATCTTTTAGTTCATTTAGAATCCACGGCTTCTATACACAAACAGTGGCTCATCGATCATCAGTAATACATTTTGCGGCATACCTTTTGAAGACGCTATCCAAATGGCCCGTTTTTTTTTCTTATGAAACGTACGGAGTCTTTCTGAAGGGAGCCATTCAAAGTAGTTTAAACCTGGAGTGGTCAGTTTTTCTACCATTGTGAAAAATTCCTGCAATTAAGCTTTAAAAAAAACTACAAACACATCCTCAGTCTGCCTGTTGATTTTTGTTAAATTTATTAAACTTTTTTCAATTTCACCAGGTATGCCGATAAACATTAATTTGCGTTCTGGTATCATAGGCGAGTCGCTGATCGGTTACTAATTTAGTTGCTTGATTGGAAACGTACTCTTTCAGTAGGTTGCAATCATGTATTAATCTTGTCCGGAGCATATAAACATACAATACAAACCCTCTCTCTTTATAATATTACTATCGATAAAATACCTCAAAGGGTAGCTCGAAATGCAGGCAAAATTTCAGCTTTTAGAATCACGGATTAATATTATCTACCTGCACTACTTGAATTTAAAAATTAGTTTACTGGAAGCGAATCCCAGTTACAATTCATTTGAATCAATTTTGATGCATTAACTTTCTTCTGCGTGTCTAAATTTTTCGCGATTCCTAAGGCTAATAGAATGCTATATACCTTATCCTCTGCAGCCTCAATTATATGTATAGGTTATGGTGGTTCGTATGCCATCATCGTTATTTGTTTCACTTATTTTTATTCCTTAGCATTCAGTTCATAGGGAACCTTTAACTATTTTATCAATGCAAGTGCAAGACAACCAGCGCTTGTGTTTACATATATAACAATAGATCAGTACCAGTGGCGCACACAAGGGAGGGGTCCAGGGGGTCCGGACCCCTCCCATAAGTCTTTTTGTTTTTCCCCGATTGATTACGATTCTATGTATTTTGTACGTAAAATATTTCCAAACAAAGCGAACAATAATTTCAGTTTTAATAAATGAAAAAATAAAATCCATATGCTAAAAGATTTTTAAAAATATTACGCACTTTTTGTATAACAAATGACCTAAAAGAAGCAGAATGGTGATTATAAATGAACACACTATAATAACGATGTTTTTAGTTTTGTATTTATAGATTAAAATAGGATTCTATGAACTTCTGATGGTGCTTCTACAACGATGAATTTGCTTTGCTGCATCCATTTCTTAACTATAAGAAAAGTAAAAGCGTAAAATTATTTTACTTTCTGGTAATTTATTTAAGTATATTTCATTACAAAATGCTAATTATTTATTCAATAGTTTATTTTTTACTGTTTTCCGTTCTCGCGAATCGACAAAACCAAGTCAATATGTTTGACGACGTATTGGGGTATAATATGAAAATGAGGCTTTTGATCTCGGACCCTCCCCTTGCAAAATTCCTGTGTGCACCACTGATCAGTACGAAACAAAAACTGGTAGCGAACAGAAACTACTGGTTAAAAAATTAGTATAAGTACATATAAGCATAATTTATAGCTTATGTCACTCAGTAAGAATGCACCTTTCATATAGTGAAATTATTTTTCAAATAGATGCAATGGTTCCGGAGATTACCTCGAACATATAAACACGCAAAAATCAGCCCTCTTTCTTTATAATATTAGTATAGATTAGGTCTTTTTAAAAATTTTGTTAAGACTTTGTAACACTAGTGCTGAATTTGAATACGCTTAAAACCAGAATTTCTACGTGTTATTAAAGTAGAGTTAAAAAATCGCATCTTTGGAGAGGCCCACATTTTCAAAGTGAATAAACTCTTGCTGTTTAATGATAGACACTTGAGAGGGATGTTATTCATGCCAAATATAGAAAGAAAAGAACAATAGCTAAGTTTTAGGTCATTATTTCAGTGTTAGTCATGCATGTGAATTTGCACATTTCTTTCAAACTTCTATCTAGTGTTACAAAAAATGTGTGGGTGATGGAGAAAAACGTTTGCATATTTGAACTCAGCGTATCATTCTACATTAAGATCAGGTACTTTCCTTGGTGTAACAGAAAAAAAGGTCTTTTTTTTAGACTAGTGTTATTATTCCTCAACAGATGAAATATGTTTCCCTTACATTAGGGCCTTAACTTTCAAAACCTATAATTCATTTCGTCACTGCAATATCAATAGAGTAATAATATTAACTAACTCATACAGCAAATTATAAGAAGTTTACTTTAGATGACCCGTACCTGAAGCATGCAACTAGATTAAACTTTAGAAAACTGATTCCCGAAATAATAATAGCCAATTTACTGATCGAATAACACTCCTGATTCAGCAACGATGAAACTCGCGCAACAGTAGGATAATTTGATAATATTTTTTTGGAAATGTTTGACATGCAGGAAAATAATCCTTATTTTGACAAGGCTGAACTGGATACGGTAGCTTAAGGGGAGTCGGTACCCCCTATATCGTCAATGTTAATTTGCACAGGTTCATGTACCTTTTTCTGAAAATCTATTGAAGATACAATCATGGATTTTTTTCTCTACTTTAAGTAGACTCTTTTCTCAATACCGAAGTAAAATTTTACAGAAAGAAAGCTTATTTTTTTCGAAAAAAGTTCTGATGTGTAAGTCACTGTATTTTTTTCAAAAAAATGAAGAGACGGCCGTAATACCTTGACGGGCAATTTTCTAGCTATTTTAAAAAAGAAAAACGCATCAGGAGCATGTATTAAATGTGAAGATCAAAAAATGTGCTTTCTGCTGTTTGATTAAAATTTTAATGGTTACAAGCAAGCTTCGACCGTCCCTTTTTCCTTCTGACAGGGATTGAATTGTCTAGTGAATACGGGCGTTTGTATACTAGCATAAAAACCCTTTTTCAGCAAAAGCAGAATAGCCTTTTATCAGCAATGAAGCTATTGAAAATATAAAATGTCGACTTAGTAAGTCGATCCTGAAGTCAATTTAATAATAATGCTGGTATTACCCCGACTGTAACAGTGACAAAAACTTTTTTTGTAGAGTTTCTTACATAATTTTAGTTCTTATCGTTTATTTTCGATGCTCATCTTACGCTTGGACACGAACAATCAAGCTTTGAGATTCGTATTCTTTCAAGTTGCATCATATTAAGAGATTCTATTGATTGGAACGCTGTTGAAATTAAACATGGACAAAAGAAAGCGATGATTTCAAAAGTGCGCCCAAATTCGTACCCAATTTGTTTTCAAACGAGACCCCAATCTGTATTTAAATGTGTTTCCAAGTTTAAATTTAACAAATATCCTAAGTGGTTGTCTCTCGACAAAACTTTTGTACGTCTCGTTTTGACTTACGACTCAGAGCCTTGGACCCTCACTGTGAGGAAGGAAAGACTGTTCGGTACCTTTGAGAGTAGAATCCTAAGAAGCATCTTTGGAGGAATTCGAGAAAAGGGAGACTCAGATATTTACCAAACTAGAAAGATTAGCCGCCGAAAATGGTTCGGCCACGTTATCCATCGTGACAGTAGCAGCATTCTAAAGAGAGTTTTCACGGCTAAACCATATTGTACGAGAAGACATGGGAGGCAAAGCTACGTTGTGTGGACGTCTGAGGGAGACGATTGCATTGTTCTTAAGTTTAAGAACTGGAAGAGCTTATAGCTGCGAATAGAGGAGGCTTGAACCTGCTGGTACAGAAGGCCTTGGTTCACACTGGTCTGTCGCGCCATGGATGATGATGATGATGATGATGATGATGATGATGATGATGATATCCTGAGTGGGACGAATGTGGAACAGATTCTGAGCACACTTTACTGCACTTTCTTTTTAACGGAGAACATTCAGAAGGCATTTTTAGTGCAGGTAACTGCAAGAGTTTTTCTGAGTTGAAGTGTTTCAAACGTGATTCCACTGTGTACCTGGAATTTTCAGTGTGTATTCGGCTTTTATTAGAGTTAGAGAGTTAGTGGCCGAAACATTGCACTGCTCCTGTGATTTTTCTTAACAGTGAAATTGCTAAATTTTTATGGAATGAAACAATGTTTATCACTTATGTCTTGTGTTTCTCTCTCGTGGTAACTTCATTTCCAAATGTTTATTCTCAGAGTTTCTCATTCTTCCAATAAATTTGTATATAAAAGTAGAGTCTACCTTTGCAGGTTACCCCAGTTATAAAGAGCGAATTTCAACATGTCCTGGGTAGAATCTGAATTGAAAATTCTTCTGATTGGGTCCTCAGAATTCTAGATACGCTTGCTTAAAGAGCTAATAAGGTACTGCAGAAAAGAGCGTAAGATTGATTAATGATAACTTTGAGTTGGTAGTCATTTTTTTTCGATGTTAATGGGTGTATTTTTGAGCAAGAAATGAAGCAGTCGTGAAAACGTTATACTCACTATTACACTCAGCAGCAGACCACATCATTGCCGTCCAAAAGAGGTGCAGCAGTTTTCTGTCAACCATCTTTCCTGTAAAAAAAAAGCGCATAAAAATTTAATTATGTCACAAAGAAAAATCCTAACAATGTTAATACTGAATATTGGTAAAGACATAGTGTTACTTTTCCGTGAAGAGATATGAGAAGACATATGTAGCATTTTACCTGAATGCAATTTTAGGAAAAGTACGTATCTTTACGTTCAGACAGATTGTTTCTAAAACATTGGTTTAATGACAAACCACAAAAAGCTAGATTTAAAAAGACATCTAAGCGAGTGAAATAAAATAGTCACTTTCAGTTTATTCATCCTTAGAATGCCCATTCATAGCCTCAAAGACAACTAGGAATTGATATTTCTACTTGAGAAAAGTCCGTATATTTAAAAATTTCCTCGTTGTATCCCGAATGTGACTTTGATATTTGTAAGACATCTGTATACTTTCATTTACATTAATCAGCCAAGAGAATGAGTAAATGATATGCCTATAAATACACTTAAACCTCCAGGTTGCTCAATGTTCCGCAAGCTTCAAAAATATGTAAGCAAACGTTTGTTACACTATTACATCCACATATATCTATGAGGCAATCCATAAATTAGAGCTGAAACTATTTATATCCTTTGTACCTTATTAACTCTGAGACAATCAATTATTCTTGCCATGGTTTTTCAACTGCGATTCGATTTTTTTTCCTGGATATCTGCAGATATGTAGGGAAAACTGGGTGCAGATGATACTCAGTTTACATTTTAATTCTTCTAAACTTTGTGTCTAATCAAAATTAACTTTCTTGTAATACTATTAATATTTTCTTATCATAATGACTTCAACTCCTTCGTTAAAAAATTTGTTTTAGTAATAAAAAATCTCTAACGGATTCAAAAACGTTTGCTCAGTTTTTTGAATTTAGATTCATTACAACCAGTGGTTGGAAAAACTACATTTCCTTTGTAGTGAACTGCAACTAATTTGTTACAAATGTAGTTAATTATAACTGCTTTTTAAAAAATATAGCAACTACAAACTACTTTCTTTTTTAAATGTAGCAACTACAAACTACTTTTAAAATGTAGTCGCTACATCGCTACTTTTCAAAAAATAAGTAAATAAAAGCATACACGCTAGGGTGTCCCCCAAAAAATGAAAGTCGATTTTTCAAGTCGCATATTTTTCCTCTTATGTCAAAACAATCGTGAAAAAAAGTTTCATATAATTTGAACAACGGTCAATCCGTGCTGACTTGCGTCTGAAAGTCTAAACCAGCACTTGTATGCTAGGCCAAATCGAACAAATAAATTTTTAATAGAAACTCGACATTTCTGTAGATAACATTTAGATATCTCACACTTGACCTAAAATTTATAATTTCTTCAAAAAACTGATTTTTTTCTATTTATCTTTTAAAAAATACATATAAATTTAAATAAAATATCAAGTTCAAAAAATATTAGCGAACACATTTTCATATCAACATTTGCAAATGAATAGTTAAAAAAAAAGTAATATATTAAAATGAAAAATTTAACTTAACCTTAAAAACATCCATATATTTGAGTGCTATGTGTGAGACTTAAATATTACAGGAGAGCAAAAACTTATGTTTAATGCTAATTACCTATTTAACTGTTTATATTTTTCAGCTTAATAATTTCGAAAAAATTACCTTACATTTTTAAAAATATTCATCAAAAAAAATAAATGATTTGAAAAAAATTATAAATTTTATAGTCCAAGTGTGGGATACCTAGATGTTTTTAAATTTGAATAAATGCTTTTGTGCTGCATGTGGAGTATAGGGGCAACGTTTTATGTTCACACTTTGAGACGTAAGGTCGGCGCGGGTTGTAGTTGTTCAAATTATATGAAACTTTTTTTTACAATCGTTTTGACGTAAAAGGAAAAATATAAGAGGGTGTGCGATTTAAAAAATTATTTTTCGAATTTTTTATGACACCTTAATGCACACACACACACCGTAAAAGGAGTGAACGAAAAAAAGATTTACCTTAAAACATCGCTCATCGAAACACAGAATATTACTAAGGATTATCATTATTTCTTTTTTCTTCATTTCTTTTCAAAAATGTCCGCTATCATACTGTTATATAACACAGTAATGCTCATATTTATTGAAAGCTGACCAGGGCAGTTAATTATCATCCTCTTTTGTAACATTTGCAGTAGCTTCTGTATGTCTTAAATACTGTAAGATCAATTATTTTCGCGAAACTTGAATTTTCGCAATTTTTGCGTGCCGGTCGTAGTCTCGAAAATTTTAACTCCGCGAGAACCATTTTGTTTTTCAGCTTTCGGTCTGTTCATATAAAATTCATGAAATTTTCAACTCGCGAAACCACCGATATCTTCATTTTCACGAAAATAAGCGCTTTTACAGTATTGGAACAATAATCTCTTAGTAACCGCAAACGTCCATCCACGGGACATTCTCGGCAGTCAGAAAAAACAAAGGAATTACTAAATTGGCAGTTATAGCTAATTCATATACTTTTTTTCTTTAAGCTCTACTATTCAATACATATACGGTGGCAAACAAACTAATGGCATCAAACAGATAGAACGTATGGCGTCAAAATGACATGCCTGAGGTCATCTCGTATTTTTATGAGTCTTCTTTCTCATTCCATCAGCTGATGTACTTGTATAAAATTTGCACTCGTTAAATTCATTTGAACCTTGACTCTTTTTTTTCTTAATTTCATTTAAAAGTATTTTCCAGAAATCGCTACAAGATACTTTTTTTTTGTGTCGAACTACTCACTGTACTACTTTTTTTTTTTAAAGTAGGAAGCTACACTACAAACTACTAAAAAATGTAGCTACTGCAGTAGCGTCGCTACTTGTAGCGCGCTACTTCCAACCACTGATTACTACAGTTCGTTTATAAGAAATATAGTATTTGACATTACACTGTAAAAAAAAACTGTAAATTTTGAAGAAGTTATCCGTATTTTTTACAGAAAAAAACTGTTCGTAATAAAATACAGGATTTCTCTGTTTTTTTGAATCTGTAACCGGTTATACTTTGTTTTTCTTCGAATCTTCGAAATTTCGAGCGCGTGTTTGGATTTTGGTTCTCGTGCTCGAGTTTTTGATCTTATATTTATTTAAAGCGAGTAAGTCTTAATCGTTTGCAACTTCCATTTCATTGCATCCTAATCAATATTTTATTATTATGTTTTTTTGTCATCTGTTACTGAGGCATATTCGGAAATGTACCTTTGTATACATGTATTTCGTAGTAGTATAGTAAATATTGAAATGTATTTATGAAAGTATAGTTTCATCTTTTAATCTTCATAAAATAATAAATCAGCTTGAATAAATAATAAAAATACGGAAGATTTCTGTAAAATAAACGGAAGAAAACTGGCGTCCTGGCTGACAGTTTTTTTCTGTAAATTTTACGGATTTTTTTTTACAGTGTAATACGCTCATCTTTATACATAAAGGGATAATCTCTGTCCGGATGTCCGGGGTAAACTTCAAAACTGCTGGACAGATTTTAACCATTTTTTCACCATAGATAGCTACATCATCGGGGAACAACTTAGGCTATAATTTATCGCTAAAAAATTTAGTTTTAGAAGGTCGTGATCGAAAACAGTAAATGTCATGTAATTTTCACATCATATGATTAAAGATTTAACCCATTGTTTCGAAAATTCGTTGCCTAACAACAGCAACATTAAAAGTAATCATAATGTAAATTTTGAAACAAGGCCTCTCTGGAGCAAGCATGACATTGCTTTCTTAGGAATTGCATCCTCATCATTATACATAAAGGGCTAATCTCTGTCCGGATGTCCGGGGTAAACTTCAAAACTACTGGACGGATTTTAACCATTTTTTCACCATAGATAGATACATTATGAGGGAGCAACTTAGGCTGTAATTTATTCCTTAAAAACTTAGTTGTAAAAAGTCATGGTGGAAAACAGTAAATTTCATATCATTTCCCCATTAAATAATTAAATTCGCAACTCCAATAAATTATAGGGGGCGCAGCAGCCACTGTCTAATGGCGGATGAAAAAAGGTGAAACAAACAAATGCCATAACTTATAACTTGCTTTGACGTTTAGTGAATGACAGTATTTTTTCATCGTATTTATGCGAAGCTTTCTTTTTTATTCTTCTGAAATTACATTACACCACAAACTGCTTGAAGCCGGAAATTTACCCCAAAGAAAACTCGTGTAATGGAATGTTTTACCTTTTTCTTTAGTATGGGTAATCACCGCAAGGTAGCGTATTCGAGCTTTGAAGTTGCGAACATAGACTAATAATAAGAGTAGACCGAGCTTTCTCATTCTTGCTGATGAAGAAAATTGTTTCATAGATGTATCATGTGACTAGTGGAAGGGCTTGGCGAAGACTTTGGCAGCATGGTTGCTAGATGGCAGCATTATCTATAGTTTGGCACTCGACATGTATTTTAAGACAATGTGTTTTCATTAAAAAAACTTCCAGATGCAGAGATTGAACTGTTTTTCTTTTAGTTATGCATTATTTTGACATTAGTAATAGTTTTTGATCAGTTTTCGGTAACTTTTATTTCATTTGGAGCTGTCAGCGTTGGCGTGAACGAAATGGCGTAAACGTTTTGCGTTAACGCAAAAATGTACTAATCGGTATCTTAAATTGAAACTGTAGGTAAAAATCTTACCGTTTGCTGATTCTTCTTGGTCGCTTGCATCTTTTATTGCTTAGAGAGTTATTGAAATTGACAAAAGAAAATGCACAATACTATCTAAACGAAAAACTCACTATATTAACAAAATATTTACAACTTAGAATAACAAATTTACAAATCGGACTCCATAAAAGATCATTCTTTCGTGTTTCATCAATTCTATTTATTTTATTTCGCTGATTCGCAATTCTATTTATTTTATTTATTGATCGTCTGCTACGATTAACGCCCGCTGTTGCTAGGATATCCACCAGTCACATGGTTTGGTTTATGAGCAGCAAAAGGGTTACCATAGCTCGGTCTACTCTTATTATTAGTCTATGGTTGCGAATATAAAACCCATTGTTACAAAAATTCGTTGCCTAACAACAGCAATAATAAAAGTAATCATAATGAAATTTTTGAATCAAGGCTTCTCCGGAGCAGACATGAGTTTAAAGTCGTTTAAACATTTGGAAACTCTACTTTTTGCATCCTTAAAGAAACATAGTAGAGAGCTTTTTTTTCTTTTGAGTGTGTACTATTTAATTAAAAAAAGCGTACGGTTTTTTCAGTGATCTTTGTTTTTGTTAGTTCATATTTTGGAAATTCTTCAAATTTCTATATGCTTAAATTCGTGCTTTCGTTTCTAAATGAATATTCGATCGTTTTTTATACTTATTGCTATTTTACTTTAATGGGTAAGGAAGAAGCTTGATTTTTAATCACGTCAAAGTGATATGTTTTGAGTTCTTTCAGTTAAAATAGAAAACGAAAGGAAGTAGCGATTGTTTCTCACAATTATTTCTGACACAGGTAACTCCGGGTATTGTTGTTAGTTTAATAATAAATCAAGCACCAAACCGTAAACTATACATACTTTAAATGAAACACAAAGTGAACATTTGTTCCTGAAATCGACTTAAATTAAAAAACGTTTTATTATTTTAAAAGAAATTTTAACATTGTAAATTAGAATCAGCAGTAAGAAACCGATACTACACAGAAGTTTCAACTTTATGCATAATTCAACAATATTTCATTAAATGTATAAAAGTTATACAAAAGAAAAAACAAATTGTTGCTCACAGAACTGAGCAGAAGCCTAGCAAAAGTTTTAATTCCTTTCTAGCTTGAAAAGCAAAATAAAAAAGGTACTTCCGAAATTTAGCATTTTAGAAAGAACATCGCAAATACGTTCATTAGGCACACTTCATTTGTAATGCTTTACTAAACATAAATAAATCATTAAACTGCGGGAAAAAAAGCAGACGACCTTTATTTTGTTGTGAAAATATTTCAATTCATTCACTTTTAATAATAAAGAAAGGCTTAGTATATCACCGTGGAGTGAAATACTTTTAAAAAATGTTTAAACTAAGCTTTTTAAAACCAAACTAACAAACAAACGACGCAGCAAAAAGACGTAATCATAACAGCAAACCAAAATTTTAATTTCAGGTGTGAAAATGAATTCTATTGATATTTGATTTTTAATTTTATTCTCAAGCATAATCATTTAGAATCGTTTGAGTTAAGCTTCGGACTCCGGTTTTCGAAAAGCAATTCTCGTAGCTCTCCTAATATTCGTACAAAGAAATGATGAAAATAGACATACAGTGGCTCCCAAAAGTGTTCGTCGTTGAATTTTTGTAGTCAAACCAAAATAACGCAAAACTGAATTCGAATATGAAGTCCAATTTTTTTTTCACACCATTCCTATGCCACTCTGCATAAAACCCAGTAACTTTTTTTTTCAAAATATTGCCAGAGTTTATTTTTGAAATTTGTCAAAAAACGAAGAGACAGAGAAAAGATACGCAACAAAAGTCATCGTACACTGAAACATTTTCGAATAAATTCATAATTAAAATTATCACATGTGGTTTTTTTTATAATTTTTGTATTGTAATGATACTATAAAATCATTAGCCTTTAATTTTTTGTGTATTTATTTCCTAATATTCTGCTTATTATTTTAAAATGGCAGGTATGTGTAGAAAACAAAAACACGATTCGAAATATGATATTTTTCCCTCACAGTAGCCATAAATTGGTTTGAAATTCGCAACTCCAGAGCTCGAATACGCTACCTTGCGGATATTTACAAAACTGCCGAAAAAACTAAAACATTGCGTTCCATGTGTTCATTTTGGGCAAAACAAACAGTTTGCTATGTGTATTTTTTTTATTTACGTAATTCAACATTTGGAATCGTCATCCGCAACAGGTTAACATCAAAAATATCTGACATAAACTGTGAGAACACATTTTATTTATCTTGTTCTGAGTGAATTTGAATAAATATCAGTTTCTCAATTCAATGAAAAAAAGCGGACTTAACAACATTGACTGGACACTAGGACCATGCTGAAAAATTACTCTTTTCCTTAACCTAATTCCACATAAATGATTTAAAATACCTTTGTTACTACAGCATCCAACTGAAATGGACAGTATGCAAATAAATTTTCTTGAAAATATTTATCGCAGAACAGATTGAAAAATCCAGAAAGAACGTTAAGAATTTGAACAATAAAAAATAAAAGTTTGGAATTTTTATCGCTAAAATATCGCGCCAACTTAACTTTATTGCTCTCCAAAAGCTGTCATTATCGGTGGAAGAGTTTCGCCAAAAATCTGTTTACAGGGTTATGGTTTTAAAATTGTGTGAAAGAATGATGTATCGTGACAAGATTTCGCATATCAGTTAAATCATTTCCATGACAAATGAATTAAATGCATGATGATTTCTTTTGATATCCAATCATATAGTCATAGAAATAAATTATCTAGTGTTAAATGCTACTCTTGACAGTCTGTCACGTATGTGCACTATGTGACAAAAATGTCAACAAATGCCGGAAATGTCACGAAACTGGACATAATATGTACTAATGTATAGAAAAAAAGGTACAAAATGAAAATGCTGCTCGAACCGAACCAAAAATTTATGAATTCCGAATTCAACATCGTGAAAATGGCTGCTTCAGAACAACTTACTGTGTGTTCTGCATTAATTTTTTACTTTCTTAATACTTTTTGGTTTCTAATCTCTTTCTACATGGGTCAGAATAACCAAAAGACTTTGAAAAATCTTTTCAAATGAATAAAGAACAAAAAATCATGCATGCGAACAAAAATTTCTCTCATTTCGTAAGTTTAGAAGCAATTATACGTTACAGCGTGCGTTTGTTTTAGTTTTTTCATCCGCCATTAGACTGACTGCAGCGCCCCCTATAGTTTGTTGGAGTTGCGAATGTCTCTAAATTAGTTAATTTATACCATTCTATAGTGAAGTGCTTTATAAAATGCTTTAAAGACAAGAATCGGATCGAAAACAAGGTAAGAAAAGGTCAACTGGCAAAGTCAACAAAGCGTGATCGGAGGTTAACAGTTAAAAAAATATGAAAAATACACATTTGAGCGCTGAAAAAGTTTCTGCAGAATTGAATGAAACATTTTACGTTTAATTTTCACCTAAAATTGTTCGCCAAGTTTTCTGATTAGCTGGATTAAAGTTGACCTCTTCCCACAGAAATTTTCTTGTTCGTGCGAAAAACAGTAGACTTACGCTTTCCGTCGTAGAATCAATGATAAATAAGCTCAAAACGTTTTGGAACAACGTCTTACTTATAGATAAAAATAAATTCAATATTTTATTTTAAATCTTACTACTATTATATATGCGAAAGTTTGTCTGTATGGATGTATGGATGTTTGGATGTATGGATGTTTGTTACTCTTTCACGCAAAAACTACTAAACGGATTTTGATGAAACTTTACAATGCATCAAGCTTATGCATCAGAATAACACATAGGGTAGTTTTTGTCCCGTTATGGGGGGCAAAACCCCCTTAGGGGGGCAATAAAACACAATTTTTGTATAAATTCTCTAATATTGGGATGAAAAAATACTTGCACATATTTACATTATATGTCCATCGAAAGCTCTGATTTTTCTGCTGAAGATGGCACCTGTTCGAAATTTCTAAGTAGAATAAAAAACGAGTTATGAGCTTTTTAGATCCATGTTCGAAGGCTTTCCTCAACTCAATACAGTATTTAGTGTATCATCTCAACTCCCTGACGATAGCGACAATTGTTGTATTGTTGACTATCTTTGCTTTTCGTGACTGTTCAAGGCTTTTCTCAAGTCAAATCTTGAAGTAAGATTTTTGCACAAGATTGGCATATAATACATGATTTGGCTGATCATTTTTCACTTAAACGGAACTTCAATGTTAATGGTTTTTATTATTATTTATGCTGATTGAACACTTACTCATTATCCAATCAACCAGCAGAAATATCGCCAAAATTTTTGCAGAAAGATTTCCGTAGCTGATGCATTTGGCAGTTTTTTCAACGTCGCTGTTTTTGAAGCCGAAGACTATGTCATAATGTTTCTCAGCTTTCACCATGTAAACAAAATATCGCCAATCAAAGAATTTTCAAAAGACTTTTTTTACTATGTTAAATAATCCAGCAACTAAATTAGGCAAATCCATAAATAGCACAAAAACTTCCATTAATTTTCCTTGTTTGCACAATTTCAAACAATCACCAAATTTTACTACTTATTTTGGAAACATTTCGGATGAAACTGTTTAGCGCTATTTTATGGTGACCAAAAGTATCTCAGCATCTGGTGACGATATCTCTGTAACGAAAATTAATATCATATCGTTTTACAAAATAAGGAAAGAATGGGGGAGCATCATCGAAGGTACCCCAAAACGACTTTCGCAAATTCGGTAAAATCGCACCAAGAGCCCACAATGATTGAAATTTCCCAAAATAACTAAAGCAAGTATAAGGGGATTACGAGCGCAGCTAATTTTTTTTAATCACTTCGCACTTCATTAGCCATACAGAGAAGGTTTTAGACTCCATGTTAAAAAAAAGTATCAACAGATTAATCTTTTTAAACATGAGAAGATTAATTTCATGCTTTGGAAATTTGTATATGCTTAAATATAGTGCTTTCGTTTCTAAATCAATACTATTTTATTCTTTATACTTATTGTTATTTTAGTTATATGGGTAAGGAAGAAACTCGATTTTTAATCATGTCAAAAAGATGTGTTTTAAATTCTTTCATTTAAAACAGAAAACAAAAGCAAGTAACGATTTTTTCTCATAATTATTACTGACCCAGGCAACGCCGGGTATTTTTGCTAGTTGTTATATAATTGTCAATAGAAGAAAAAATGAGGAATTTAATCTTAAGAACTTAGCTGGATCAGTTAATCAGGACGGTGAAGATGTTCTTGTGTGAGGGTGCATAACAGCATAAAGACTTGGAAATTAGGAATTTTTTGATGAAATAATGAATCATGCTGTTCACTTAAATATTTCAAAAAACAATTTTAAACTATTAGCCCAAAATTTGGTAATCAGAAACAACTTTGTTTTTTTTATCAAAATAACGATAAGAAGTACACGTTTGCGTTCGGTGCCTCAAAAATTGTCCTTAAACTTAGAAATATCTCCTCAATCGCCAGATTTAAACTTAATGGAACATATTTGGAGATATCTGGTGGCTGGATTACGAAAATACACCACTGAAACGAAAAGCGAACTAGAAACAGTAAGACTCGAAGTGCGACTGAACACGTATTCAGAAATTGCATAAAAAAAGAAAAAAAACCAATGAATTCTATTCCCAGACGTTTAAAAGCTGTTGTTGATACTGCATGATATTCTGCTAAATAATAATTTTGTAAAAAGTTAGATTATTTATTAATTTTTTGACATTTTTTCAAAGTGTACGAAAACTTTTGTGAGATAAAATTTTCGGCACTTTTTGTTTTTTGATTTAAAAAAAATAAGTTTTAATGTTTTATTAAAAGTTTTCGTGTAGTTTTGTTAAAAATAGATCATTGATATTATAATTAAATACCTATTTCGAAATATTAATTCTAACCAATGCATAGGGGCCTATTTCATTGAAAGTCGTAGGTGTACGAACACTTTTGGGAGCCACTGTATGTACAGAAATGATTTTTTTTCCGTTCGTTACGCTTTATAAAGGAGAAAACATATGTACAGACATGGCTTGTGTTTTATCAGGGCTGCGGAGTCGGAAGGAAAATGGCCGACTCCGACTCCTGCATTTTGAAACTTCCGACTCCAACTTCAAATCCGGCTTATTTATTCATTTGTTTATTTATTTTTTCAATTTTCCATCCTCACGGGAAGGGGGAAGGGGAACCCCTAAACATAGGTTGAATAATTAATTCCTTTTTATGAAAATTTTCGCGTTGTATTTTATAGTAAACCTAAGATGTATAACACGTTAGAAATTCTATTTGAAAAACAAATTTTCCAATAGTTGTGATTTTTTAAGTGAGATTACTTAAAAATCTCATTTAAAAGAAAAATAAAAGGGATTAATTTGCTCCTCTTTTAATGTTCAACAAATAGATGTTGATCAAATCGTGCGCTTTTAATTTTTGAAAGCTGTAACATGACAGAAAAAAAAGCTTCCTTTCTAAGTCAAAAAAACCTTTCTTAAGAGGCGGCAGTCCACCCCAGGGGACACCCATTTGGTAAGTGACAACACAAGTTAATTTCAGAGTTTATGAAAGATATAAATACTTTAATTTTGAAAATTTGACACAATAAATCTTAAATTATACTTCATCTATAAAATTTCAACGAAAATAGGGCAATAAGGGGAAAGGCCGGATACATGCACGTCAAAAAAGCTTTAAGCAAAATGCGGCGGCATACAGCTTTGTACAATTAGCTTTTACTATATCTATATTTCTTCTTTGCTCTATTCTTAAATTAAATATTATTGGCTGCTTTAGAATCAACCTTAATGTGAAGATTTTAAGGTTAACTGCAATTATTGAGTGTTGTAACCAAGAAATCATATACAGGCGTCCCTCGTATAACATGGTTTATACGTTCCGTGTAGTATCGAAACCGTGTTAGACGAGACTTTTTTAAAAATAACTTTTTAACTTTTTTTTTACACTAATTAATCATGCACATAGTAAAAATCATGTCAATATGTATCGTGCTCCATTAAAACCGTGTTTCGTGTTATATCGAAACAGTGTTATACAGGACTTAGAAATAATGTGAATCAAGGGATGTGTACCGTGTTATATCAAAACCAAGTTTCATAAAACAAAGTAAAAAACTATTAGAGTTATTTTCTAACGTTAACAGAATCTATTAAACAAAAATGAAAAATATCATCTTTTTTAAACATAACTTTCGTGTTATATCAAAGCCATGAAGTATTAAATTCATGTTTCGTACCGTGTAATATCCAAACAGTGTTGTACAAGTACCGTGTTATACGAGGGACTCTTGTACTTATCTTGTTTCATACTTTTCAGTGAGAACTATGCTAATAGAAATAGTCTTTGGATTAAAACGAGCTGATGTGTGCATCACATGACTTCCTTTTGCTCCAATTTAATGTCATTTCCCCATTACTTGCAATTTTAATGTGATTCATTAGTTTACTCTCTAAATATCACCAACAGTGACCAAATTGAAACATATTTTTTAAAAAAAGAAAAAGAAAAAAATCGCCAAATTTGTTGCCAAGTTGGCGACAAAACTTGGCAACAAAAGACTGGCGATATATTGCTAAGTGTCCACCAAATTATAACACTACTTGAATTTAAATCGAAATTAACAATGATTTCCCCCCAGAAAGGGGCAAAAGACCCGTTTAGAAACACCCGAATGCAACCAAAAAGGGAGGTGCACACTAGGAGTCTACGTACCAAAGTTCAACTTTCTGGGACTTACTGTTCTTGAGCTACACGACATACATACGCACATACGCCCATACAGACGTCACGAGAAAATTCGTTTTAATTAACTCGGGAATCGTCATTATGGATATTTTGCGTTTCTATACGTTCTTAGGCACTTATCCACGTATGGTCGAGTCGAAAAAAAAAAAAAAACTCAATATTCATTTGGGGGTGAATAAAATGGAAATCGAGGTCAGTTTTTGAGTGAAAATTTTTTCGCGAATACAATGCTTTCTTTTTTTGTAAAAGGAAGTAAGCAACATAAATATTTTATAGGATCTTTTGAATTCGCGCTTTCGCGCCAACACTTATTTGAATTTACAGAAAACCACCAGATGTTTTCTCGCCAGCTACGGATCCCGACTCGCTCAAGGGATGTACTCCTTTTACTATTTTTTAACTGAGATCTAAGTAAAATGTATATTACTATTTTTATTTAAAAGTGATTACTTGAAAGTGTTAGGCAGCAAAACCGTTTGCTGACAGTTGCTATTAGTTAAAGAAAGCTATAAAACAAGCAGACTAGGAGACGGATACATAAAGTTGAATAAACAATCAAGCCAGCTGGTTGCCAACGGCAGTTATTTTCTTATTAGTAGTCCTTTATACACGCAATCGAACTAATGGGTAGACAGTTTTTTTAAAAATGCAAAGAGAGTAAGTGAAAATTAAAGAAAAAAAGAAGCTCGAAGTCGGAGTCGGAATGTTTTCTAACGACTCCGACTCAGACTCCTTCACCCCAAAATCAGTCCGACTCTGACTCCACAGTCCTAGTTCTTATTCATGAAGGAAGTAAACAAAGTGCACGGAACTGGTTTTCTCCGCAGTTTTAAAGCAGTAAAGGAAAAAACATATGTACAGAAAATTCTTGCCCCTCTTTATGTATTACAAGGGGGAAAAAATATCTACAGAATCAGTTAAATCACTGATTATCCTTCGCGTCAGTCCGGAGAAAAATTTGAGCGGGCCATAGAAACTTTGAAGTGTCTATGTTAAAAAAACGTTCCTTGTTCAAAAATGAAAAAAAAAAAAAAAAGATATGTTTTTAACATTAGTTTTGTGACTGCTTTCTATAATTGTCTACGATTTGTGTCAAAGACTTATATACATTCGCATGTATAACATGTTCAATAGGTTGTATCAAAAAATTTTTTCTTGGACATTCAAAAGTTTGAGTGGATAAAATCCTACAGACCCACATACACAACAAAACATTTTGTTCAATTCAAAAATATGCAGGTCTTCCCTGCAAGAGGCCTACTGTTTATAATTTAACTCTTGAATACTATTGTTTATGTAAACGTTTTGCTCTAATGCAATACTTTGGACTCCCGAACAGTACCCAAAAATAAGAAGTTTTTAAAGTTTATGTTAAATTTTTAATTATTAACAAACTAGTTACAGTGCACGGCATGAAAAATGCTTCTGACACCATTTCTGCTAATATGTATTAATATAAAACTTCGTAAAAATGATAATAATAAAATAAAAAACTTGAAATCTTCGCACGTTGCATGCGAGACACATCACAGATCTTCAATAAAGAAAAGTCCCAGATTATTTACTTAAGTTTCATTCACAAATGTAATTAAGATTGAAAATGAGATTGAGTTATAACTTGTTATATTTCTGGTTTTTGTTATATGTTTCCATATTTATTTCTTGTAATAATATGCTGTTAATGAGGATTTTTTGTATTTTGATTGTTTCATGGAAAACACATGATTAGTTTTTGTTCTATCGTAAATGTTAGTTTTTAAAAAATGTTTACTAATGAACTATTATTAGTGAAAGTTTTACGTTATTTTATGAATAAAAATTATTTGGATTTCTTTTTTTGATTAGACTGTAAAAAAAAGTTACAAAGAAAAAGAGTATAAAATAGCTCTTCAAGTGTTATCTTAATTTTATTACCTAGCAACATATTATTTTAGAAACTGAATAATAAAATTCGACACAAAAACCAGAAACAAATATAGTACATTAAAACTGTAATATAAACATACTTAATTCCATTTCCAATCTCATTTACACATGTGAATGTAAGTTTCTTTACTAGAAATTTTGCGATGTAATTCGTATGCAACATCTTTATAACGCGCAATGAACGGAAAAAAATCATTTCTGTACATATGTCTGTTTCGATCATTTCTTTGTACGAATATTAGGAAAGTTACGGTATTGTTTTTAGAAAATCGGAATCCGAAGCTTACCTCAAGCAAGCCAAACGATTCTAAATGATTGAGTTTGAGAATAAAATTAAAAATCAAAGAAATCATTTTCACAACTCAAATTAAAATTTTGGTTTGCTGTTATATGGTTACGTTTTTTTGCTGCTTTTGCTTGTTAGTTTTAAAAAAATGTTTACAACCAAATAATTTTTACACACATGTTTTTGAATACGTGACTTATACGAGTGAGACCGATATCCTGGTTTTACACAAAAAAGTAAACGAAAGAAAAAAGTGGAAAAAACCAGAAAAGATGATCGTTTTTTGATGATTTTTCAAATATTTTACTGGTGAATACTCCCCAAGTCTCCCTTGTTGCTACAAATTTTTATGTTTCTGACCTGTTCACTTCTCTAGCTCTTCAGAAGAATTACACGTAAAAAAATGCTCCCTCCTCCTCCAAATCAAAATAAAGGCTAGACAAAGTCGAAAAGTTAAAAAAAAATGCCAATGGAGAGATTTAAAAAAGTAT
Organism: Uloborus diversus; assembly: GCF_026930045.1. NCBI lineage: Eukaryota > Metazoa > Arthropoda > Arachnida > Araneae > Uloboridae > Uloborus > Uloborus diversus. The sequence goes on along the minus strand of NC_072734.1, from coordinate 126,084,171 downwards.
TGAGTCCATGTCAATTTTGGTAGAAAAAAAAATATCTTACCTATAGTCTTAGAGCTTTTGTAACTTAACATGTTTTAAATTCTAGAAAAAAGGTAAGCATATATTTTTTTTTCCTCCCAAGAAAATCTCAGCCCGAGATCCAGGATGCCAAAGATGGTAACCTGGGCACCATTTCCCATTTGCGGTTTTAAAAAAACATTTTAAATCACTTTATCTCCGGAAGAGCGCACGATATTTTGCTGCAGGTTCTAATTATTTAAAAGATATTTATATTCTCTTTTTTAAAAAAAATCTGCAACTTCTGGAAATATTAGTTTATGTTTTCTTGTAACACCCTTATGAAAAAAAAAAAAAAAAAAAAAAACATTTTAATAATATGTTTTTGAACTCAAAAATGCCTATTTTAAAACTTTTAATTTTTTTTTCACTGTTGATCGGTATCATTCAGTACTATGTAAAATGAAGTAGAATAACAGTGTGCAGCTACAATATTGATTTGTGATACGATTAATTATAAATAACTATAAATTTCACTTGGTGCATTTTTTACCTAATGCGGAATAGTGAATACATAGAAAAACGTAAATCTAGAAAAATAAAGAAGTAAAGGGAAGACTGTATGGTTTTGAGATGGTGATAGAACAGCAAATTGCAAAACGACTGGGGGGTTCTCTCGCGGTGTGTCAGCATCATGTTAACTCAAACTATCTTTTAAAGTTTTTTCATGTTTTTAGTCTCTATTTAGACTTTTGCAATTTTAATGTGTTAATTTTTAACTGTATATTCCTTGCTCTGATCTGTAAAGCTGTATTAAGAATTGAACTAAATTTCAGTTATTGCTCGTTACAAAACGAAATGTAGAATAAGTGCAAATAAAATGTTAACACAATTGTGAGCTATGTTTTTACTTAAAAAAGTGGCAATGCATGTACGTTTTGTATTTTGCACTTACTTAACTACACTATACTACAGTAAGTAAGGAAGACAATAAACTAAATAGAAAAGTAGTACTTTTCTACCGCTGACGAAACAAGAATAAATATTTTAATTAAGCGAGACAACCATTTATTATTTCTTTAACTTTGAAACTATTGTGATTTGTATTGGAAAACAAATCTCTCCGTTAGGCGTGATATAAAATGTACTTGAAACGTTCCAAATTAACAGAAGAGAAGTGTTAAATCGAAAAAATATTGAACAAAGGAACGAAGTGTACTGCGCAGAAGAATTTTTAAAATAAAAAGCTTTGTTCAAATATGAATATTCCGTTAAAATGTATTTCGGAACAAACACACATTTACCCCATCTTAAAACCTTATTATTATTTATTTAAATGGCTATAAATTTTGTTTGATGATTTAGTAATTAATTTTTTGGAGATTAATAAAAAATAATGACCATAGTTTATGATGCTTACACTTGAAAAAAAAAAGAACAAATGAACTAGTAACGAGAAAACTTATCATTCGATATTAAATTTAAAAAGAGCTCTAGTAAGAACATGGTCTAGAGTGTGACAAAATAAAAAGTGATAATGAATACATGTGACATGATTGTTGTTGTGACAGAAACTTCTGCTTGGATATCCTACATCAAAGATTTGGACGCAAGATTCCACCTTAATGCAAACACATAGCAACTCAAAAGTATGTGTTCCTGTAAAGTAACTTGCCAAGGTCATAGCTCAATTTATTAGAGCCACACTATATGCATCTGAGTATGGTTATGTGTCATTACCATAGCTGATTTGATGTTTTTTAAAACTAAGTTTATTGCTGCTATTTAAATGTACGATAATCGAAAGTAGTTGTTAAAACGTCAGATGTTCAACATTTCAATTGTTATTTCTATTAGTATTATTATTTTATTTATTTCTTTTATTTTATTATTATTATTATTATTATTATTTATTTTTATTTTTATTTATTTATTTATTCATTTTTGACGCCTGATCATCCATAACTTGTAAATGATTGATAGCAAGCAATTTCATAATACAAATTCGGATTTTTGATTTTTTTTTGTAAAATGTTTATATTTTTGCAATAATCCGTTTTAAACATTTAGCAGTAAATATTAAATATTCAATGCTTAAAATTTAGGTTGATACAAGTATATGAAAAGTGAAACTTTTAAACTCTAAAAGGAAAACAAAAGCAAAATTCAGTAAAATTATAAGACTTAAATGGACATTAATAACGATCGTTACATGAGAAAAAAAAAAGTTAGATACTAACTTTAAAAAAAACTACTCTTTGGGCATTTCTGCTATTAATCGCATTATCAGAAAAGAAAAAACAATCTGCAGTCTGAGATGATTTTTTTTTTTCCATTTTGGATTAAAGTGGGAATGGCCGATAGAGAAGTAAACGTATTTTCCACTTTTATCAATAAAAAAGAAATACTTCTTTACGTGTGAGTCATTCAGCCATTAACGTTATGGGTTTAAAAATGAAAATTTTGGTCTTTGATCAAAATACCATGAATAATTAAAAATGAAAGTTATTAAGACAGAAATTTTAAAATATTGAATGCAAGTGTTTCGGGGTAAGGATCTTACACAGTAGATCAAGGAATTAGAATCTTCTTACACAAGTATCAAGATGGTTAGAATATTCCTTCGCAATGAATCAAGGGGATAGAATTTTCTACAATGGATTAAAGGGGTTAATTATATTAAAATGGATGAAGGGGGTTGGAATTTTTTAGTGAATCAACTGGGTTAGGATCTTCATCTACAATGCAAAAAACTTGATGAGCTTTGAACACTAAGCAACAGAAAACTTGTATTTTAGTAAGGACCAATTATTATAATTTATGTAGAATTTACTTTAAGGAGTTGTTTTGATCGTGGTTGATGCAAAATGAAATGAATAATTTGTAGGTTTTTGAAATAAAGAAAAAAATTTAACTTAGGAGAACCTGTGGATCTTTGCAGATTTGACACCCATTGAATATACAGTACATGAAAAGCTGTGAATACTTCTGTGATGTTTTACCGGTTGAATGGTGCCCTGAATACACCACAGGCCTTTTGATCCCTGCTAGAAGCCAAAAACTCTTGATACAGCACCCAGAGATATTGGTTTATAATGAAATGATAGAGTTCAAATCGGTGGATAGTCTCAGAACGAGGAAGGAAATCGAAACTCTCGTAAAATGCTGAAGCATAATAAGATTCAATAAGCGAACCTAAACATAGCACAAATTAAAAACTTGTATGCTATGGCCATCACGAAATTTCAAGCGATCATTTTTATGAACGCTTGGTGCTTACGTATAAGTGCTACTACTATTTACAGTGAAACCTGTGTAAGCTGACCCCTTGCGGTGCACTACTTTAGTGGTCAACTTAAACAGGTAATCAATTTATAGAGGTTGATTTAGATGGTATAGGACTAATTCTGTTCATGTAAAAAGCGGTCAAATTACACAGGTGGTCAACTTACAAGGGTAGTCGACTTTACAGGTTTTATTGTAATAAGTTTTGCAGTTCATAAAAGTAGAATCGAGATCATAAATTGAAAATCATTTTAAGAGCCTTGTTTAAGTTAATTAGGAGAATTTTATTTGTTAATAAATAGATGATGACAGCAGATAAAAGTTTCCTAATGTATACCAATTTTCGTTCGATTGCATGCCGTTGTTTTTGCGCTTGAGCACATACAGCCATATAGACTGACATTTTCCAGAAATAGTCAAAATGAATTCAGTGACACTGAGGTAGAAGCTTCGCTTTGAAAGCCGGAGGTTGTAGGTTCAATTTCAACCGGAGCCCTGGATGTTATTTGCTCTTTGTGTTGTAAATCTTTCTTGTGTTATCTTACACGTTGAAAAAAGAAGTTCAACCTTTCGAAGCAAAGGTACCCGACATCATCATAGTGATTAAAAACTTTGATACGACACCAACAACAACGTAAACTCAACAATCCTTCCTCAAAACATGCAAATCCGTCGAAATTCAAAAATGTTCATGAATCCAATACTTTCTCCAATAAATTAGGGACAAAAGAAAGTAAAAACTATTCCATACACTTGTTTTTGAATCACAAGGAATCCTTTCATAAATGCATCAAGTTATGAACTTCACTCGAAATGTTTTTTTTTTCGCGGTGCATTTTTTATAGAGTTCCTTGTAACCTTAAAATATGTGTTTGAGAATATTTTTCAGCGATAGCCTTAATTATGGTAACTGAAAATGAATAACCAACGCAAGTAAAATATAAATCGTCAAAATACTACAGCAAATAGTTAAGGCAACTGCTGCGCTCTTTCATCAGAGCAAAAACACTCAAAAACAAAGATTTGAGTGACTACATTTACTAACAACCTTTTCTATGTCGTTTGTTAAGCCTTTTTTGGGATGCAAAAAGGGCGTTACTGTAGTCTTGAAGTAACTTTGATTTGCACTTGATTTGCACTCAAATACTAATAAGCGTCAAAATGGACGAACGAACTAAAACAAATGTACTTCCAGTGCAATTTTCTAAACCGTTCGCCGTTAAAATGGACGAACGAAAGAAGAGTGACTTTAATTCTATTACTGCATCAGTACAACGCTCCAAACCAGCGATTCTCAGCTGATGGTGCGGTGAAATAGCGCCGGTTCGCAGAAAAATTTGACCGGTCCACAGAGACTTTTGCTCGTCCACATTAAAATATTTCCTCAGTGACAAAATAAAACGCCATAATAATAATATCCTATACATCTTTAACGAAAATTTTGTGATTAACTCTTGTGGTTTCCTATGCTTTTTTAGCAATGTTTATTAGTTATGCATATTTGTAAAATAATTAATTACCCTATATCTAACATTTAAATATTTTTTGTAACAGTTCTTTAACACCAAGTGAAGTTTTATTGATAGATTAATTCATTTATTATCATTATTAGTATTATTATTTTGTAAAAAGGAAAAACCCTCAGCTGTTGCCAAAATGTTTTTCTTAAATGTTTTTTTCTTTTTTCGCAAAGAAAAAAACAAAGAGCCTCACCAGTCCGCATTTTTTTTTTTTTAAAGAAAGGTGGGGAAAGGGGGGGGAGTAATAGCCGGTCCGCGAGTCAAAAAAGGTTGAGAAACACTGTTTCAAACCATTCAATGTTCAAAGAATGGCCGTGCGTTTTTTAGGAGGTCGCACTGCACCTTTCATTTTAATGTGGTTTTCTAGACCCGTTCGTTCATGAACGACACATTTCAATAACTTTTTTTTTATTCATCTTCATTCGTTCATTTTTTATATATTGCACATTAAAAATAATTAGCTGATTAATTATTTTCCTGCAGAGGTAAACTTTACACCCCGATCAATAAGATTTATTACGTGACAATACCTTCTGAAGTTATCGAATATCAGGATAAGGGCAGAAAAATATTTTTCTCGGAACCCTTCAGGTAGCAGACACAAAGAAAGAACAAAAGCAGATAATTGTGGAATGTAATTGAATGACCTAACAAATATGAAGATATTTAACTGGATGGCACAGGACAGAGTTCCCTGGAAAATACTCTGCGAGATACTTCCGTCCATCAAGGGATGTAAAGCTACCCAAGAAGAAAAGTATTCTTTTCTTTCAAGAAAGTCGGTGGTTCTGATTTCGTATGCAGACATGCACCCTTTTGGAAGTTTAATGAAATTCTTAGGATGTTTTCCATGCAAATGAGGGCTTTCAATTAATAATTCATCTACTCGATGGCAGGTAAATTTCAACTTTCTTTCGATCCCATACGAAGCAGCTACAAAACTCTAAAGATGGTTTTCTTATTTCCGATTCCAAGGGCTAGTGAAGGGCTTTTAACATGATGTCATATTTTTTTGGCGCTTGAAACAGCTATAAGCTACACTTAATGAAATACCAAAAACAAAAAATGGAAAATGTTGTAAAAACGATTAATGTTTTGAGGGGAGGTAGAAAAAATGTTCACGTCAATCAAAAAATATTTTGAACCCTTTTTTATTCCGCTGCGTCAAAGGCAAAAATTAAGGTCTTTACCTCAAAAGAATACCTGTGAATATTTAGACTAAAATTCAATGACCAATACTGCAAGAAATTATCCAAGAGGAAGGGAGTTCTTGATTTTTGGTTTTGCTACAAAAAATCGTCATTTATGTATTGTCACTTAAAAGTTTAAAAGTCATAATCTGAAAGTTGCATTTTCCGAAACTAAAGTAAAATAACCATATTAGTGTCTAACTTGGTGTTTATGCAATAATAATGCATATAAACTAACTTAATTTCATTCTAGCATTCTTATTTTGTTGATGCAGGGCTTTCAAATTTATTTTATTATTATTTGCACAAACAGGCTAGTTGTAATTAAATTGAATACAATGTATAACTTCTCCACTAAAGTGGACCGAAAAACTTTTTTTCTAATTTCGATGATGGGTAGTGCGGAAAAGGTGCCATTGCAAGAGCAAAGTGCACATAAAAAGTTTGGGGACAATTTCTTGATCTGCCGCAATTAGGTTGAAGTTTCGACCAAATGCTATTTTTCTTTCTATGTTTCTAGCTTTAGCAATATTATTTTAAAATATTTTTTTCTACATTCGATGATGGTGTTCGGAAAAAGTGCTAAATTCTCATTTAAACAATGACGTGTGTTCTGTCCTTTGCCAGAGATGCGTTGAAACTCGAGCAATTTCCTGCCTTTTTTTTTAAACGCTTTTGATAAATTTTATCAAAATGATAAAGTACTGTTTTCGCAGAATTTTTCTGAAATATTTATACAGTTTGTCACATATGATGCATTTTCAAATACTTGGTGTATTATAAACCATATACTTATTGCTTATAAACTTTGAAATTTGAAACATGCTATTAGAAAACCTTGTGCAACTGCGTTCAAAATTAAGGTTAAACTGCACAAAGCTCAACAAATACCTAAAGAAGGATGTACAAAACATTTCTGCCGGCATTTCCAAACTGAAAATTTATCTACATTGTTTTTGGTTTTTAAATGCCTTTTTCGAGTTGAATTTTAGAATTTCAGGGGTTTTAATTCTATTACAGCTTTGCTACATTGAACGCAGCTCTTCTTTCATGGCCATTTACAGCTTCCGTGCCATTTTAGTAGTATTTTGGTTCACTTCACAGATGGCATAGGCTTTGTAAAGCAGATTGTAGATTCTAAAACTGGTTCGGATGCCATGTTTATTTCAGTTTCTTTTGACGAAAGATATGTCGTGATTCGATGTTCGCTTACATTAGTTAAGAACCATATCGAACAGATCGTAGACGAGTCGAAACAGTTGAAACTATTAAGTACGTGTTCTATGATCAAACTTTCATATTTCCACTTTTTTTTTTTTTTTTTTTTTTTTTTTTTTTTTTTTTTTTTTTTTTTTTTTGCGCATGATAGCAGAAGTACGTTTTCACATCTCATCAGCTTGGCTTTGTTTGTTCCAGAAAGTCCTTAGGTCCAGTAGTTTGAAACTTCTACTCATTTGCGCAAAGGAAAGAACTATGCCATACACCTCAATTTTTTATGGGAATTTAGTGTCACCAAAGGCATTCTTTCCGCGCTACCCATCATCGAAAATAAAAAAAATTCTTTTCCTAACTAATTTTTTAAAAAACATCAAAAAGCAGCATCTGGTCGAAACTTCAACGCAATTTCGGCAAATCAAGAAATTGTCCAAAAAATTTAAAAAAAATTTATGTGCATTTAGTTTTAGCAGTGGAACCTTTTTCGTGCTAGTCATCGTCGAAATGAGAGAGAAAAGTGCTTTTTCGACACACCATATTCTCCACTTTTAATACAAAAGTGCCAAGAGAGCAGTGAAACACGAATTAATGGTGTCTCACTGGTCCCTCATTGCAAAATATAAACTCAATAGCTGCCGTTTTCAAACAAAGAAAATTAAGACCATCATTCAACTGGTAAAATGAACGTTGGTTAATAAGTTAATGTAAGATTAATAACACAAGTGTGTAAAGTTTATCTAACAGTTTAGAAACAGTGAAACAAACAATGAAGACATTTTACTTCGATGGGTTCAAATTATAATGAACTAACTTTTTTTCTCACATAATACCTGTCAGCAACATTTTTTCTATAATATTGTTCATAATTGCCTTCACTTTTCAGAAGCTTTACTAGACTGGAAATATCCAAACAGAAAATAAATTGCTGTTGTCTCACTATTCTCCCTGTCTCCCTGTACCCAGTATTCAGCGGGAAATTAAGAACATAGAAAGTAAATGATAAAAGAACATGAAAGTACATGATCCAATTTTATGTTTTCTGAAAATTAAAAAATGAGGGGAGAGGGAGGTATACGAACTAACATAAAACAAATGGAAATTCTAATACATTGAGGATAGAAATAAAGAAGTATCATACAAAGTACTAAGAATAGGAACTTAAGGGTACAACTTTTAATTCTAATAAATGCGAAAGTTTGTGCTATTTTTTAGCCGTGAAAAAACGGTTTTTGTAAAGACTCTGTTTCTCCGATTGCGAACTTAGTGAGAAGACCGTATTTAGATGATCTCTGCCCCTCAATAAGAATCATAAATAGTTCCGTGTTTACGTTAGATTAATAATTAGAAGTTACAGTTGATGGTAATGGTTGAGGTAGCAAGTGACTCATGTGGTCTGACTGTCCTTTACCCAGACGGGAGGAGCTCGACCTACGGCCTGGGACATGGAAGTGAAGCTACCACCTCCCTTGTGCTATTTGGAGAACCAAAATCTCCATGCTAAAAGGTAGGACATTGGTAAAGATAAGGAGATAAGATTGTTTAGTGACGATGAAAAGAGTTCAAGCCATAATCATTCAAATGTGTTGTAATAGAAGGGATATCACTGAAATATTCTTCAGAAGAAAAACAAACTCAATTTTCTGGTAAAAATTCCAGAATTCTTTGATAAACACCTCCCCCCGCTTCTCCCCTTTTTGGTTGCTACTGAAGATTTTACGCACGTGCAATTTACTGTTACATTTTTCGCCATTAAATGTTGTTGTTTCAACAAATATACAAGTAAATATTAATAGCAGTCCTGTTTGTTTTCTTTTGCTTTATACACCTAAATTGAGATTGTATTGCATGTGTGCCCCGAATTTACAGGCTTTTCTCTCTTCCATGCCTTGACTTCAGCGGCAATTTCGGACTGATTTCCAAATCTTTCAAGCTTTCTCAGTAAAACCAATGTGTAACAAAAAGCCCTGAATTAAGTCATGTGGATATAGCAAGAGCAAGAAAAGTCGCTCAGGAATATATGTAAGCAAAGACGCTTTTTGCAAAAAAAAAAACCCTCCACCAAATTTTAACTTCAACGAACAAGATGACGACATTCCAAGGTACCGTAAACGCGGGCTACTTTGGCCACAGGGTCCTTCTTTGGCCCAAATTAAGAAAAAGATACAAAGTTCTCTGTAAACCTTCAGGAAGCAATTTTCAAACATATTTTGACAGAGCCCGTTGAAGAGCAGTCAGAAGGACTCAGTGATGTATGCCAAGCAGTTCGATAGCTCTCCAAAAGGAGCAACACTACTGGTTTTGTTTCCGTTGCGCTAATTTGTGTTTTTATAACCTCTCAGACTTTTACGTGAAGAAGCAGTTCTATATCAGCAAAGAGTTTTTTTCAATACCTATTAATTAACACTTTTAAATACTTTATGTAGTAGCATAGTTGTACTTCTTATTTCAGTTAAGGTTTTCATTTAAAAATTTCATAATTACAACATATCTCCTCATTTAAAATTACGACCCAGCATAAAAACTTGAAGTAAAAAAACCGCCAGAGAGACTTGGAAAAGAAAAAAAAAAAGCTAAAATTAGAACTCTTAACAGGAAACACACAAGAAAAACCAGGAATTCACAGCAACGGATTGAGAAAGCGATTACCGACTCAACTCCTCAAGGCTTAGTTGCATGGCTTTTATTATGGAAAATGAAGATGAACTAAAAGTTGCTGAAGGTTTAGAAAACGTTGACCTAGCTGCATCAATTTCTTGTAATTTTGTTAAATTTGTTGGGCAGTTTATGGAATTTTGTTATTGTAGAATAGAATGAGCTCAAGGTTTCCAGGGATAACTGTTTATGCGAGAGAAGAAGGAGCTAATGTTGAGAGCATGAAACGGACCAAAAAGTTTTGGAAGTGACCAAAAATTTAAGATTCCTTGCTCTACGATTGCTGTTATCTTAATGAAATTATTAAACCTCCAAAACTGATGAAAAGCGGACTGTTCTTCGTCGGTAATTTCTGAAACAGTTTCAAGGTAGACACACACATTTTTAAAAACTTTAATTTTCCTTAAAACGAATATGTGTGACTCAAACTTCTTGCAAAATATATTTGTTCTTTCAAAAAAAATAGTTTTCTCTATGAAAACGCGTCTTTCTTTGGTTATAGTTAGTTCTACAATGGATTTAAATGGGGAAAACAACTTTGGGCCAAAGCAAACCAAACGTCAGGGTAACATTGGTCCAAATAAAAAACAATTAAAACTAGTAATAATACTTTGAACAAAGTGATCAATATTCAAAATTTAAATTAAGAGAATTCTAGACGCGTAAAAAAGGTTTCCACAGCATAAAAACATGAATAGTTACAAAATTACTGAGAAAAAAATGAGAACTTTTCCACAATCAGTGCCAAAGTAGCCCACGTTTACGGTAAGTCAGAAAACGTGGAACAAACTGTAAGAGGATACACAAAACACCTAGAGGATTTGTAATCATGTAGCAATGCAGGGTCAGAAACGTATTCTTAATGCAATGGACCATGGAGGACTACAGGAGTTTACAAAAGTTTTCTCTTACACTAGGGTATACACTGAAATAGTCATTTTTAGATAAAATTAATGTCATTAAATAAAAAACTGTAAATATTTTGCATACACACGCTTTGGCGGTGCAAAAACCCTCTTTTTTAATGCAACTTCTTGAACTTCCGACGTTAAAAAGACCCCCCCCCCCCTCCCAAATCCAGTTTATTTTATTACACGGAAAAGATTTGTTTCTTAAGGTTTTCAGAGTATTAGAAAAAGACTATGATATATTAAAAATAGTTGATTTTATGCATTCAGCGCTAAAAGAGGAAAAGTTTTGTTCTTCCGAACTTCCATTGTTCGCTTTCTACTGTATGATGAAAGTATTTCTGACCCTGCACTGCTATGTGATTCCGAATGGTCTAAGTGCACTGTTTTGCCTTTTTTTTTAGGTTCACCAATAAAATTAAAAATAAATAACCCAAAAAACTGCATTATTATAGTGTGGCTCTGATAAGCTGACTTGCGGTCCGTTCATGTTTAAACGGTTTCATTTGCTAAAATAGGAGTGGAAAGCCAGTTTGTGGTATGCTAATGGTTGTGACGACATTGTGCTGAACTGAGAATTTCTCCTCTTTCATCCCAATCGTAAATGAGCCCTTCCGAGGTCAAGAACCGTGCTAACACAGACACAGTGTAAAATATGACTTATTGCTACTGAAAATAGTTTGTTTATCGCGCTGAGTTTGGATGTTTCATTAAGTTTCAAGAGGAACCATATTTGTTATCGTTGTTGAGTTCAAACTGCACAATTTAGTTTTTTTTTTTTGGAATTTTCTCATTTAGAAAAGAAATGATCCAGCAAAGTGTCCAAAATTTCAATATTTTACAGAAATTCGGACATTTTACAATTATTTGTAGTTAAACTTATTTCTACTATGTCATGCATTTTCACTGAAATGACCACGTACTTAGAAATGGCAGGTTTTAATGAAGTTATTTTTTCAGGTCATTCTGTAGAGTTTTTTGATAAGTTTTAATCACCAGGGGTGCCCACCCCCGCAAGAGCAAGGGCGCTCCCCCCAATTATCGCGGAAACCCCCCAAAATTGAGAGCCACCCTAAAAAAAGAAAAAATACTCCTTTAAACACCTCTCCCTTGAAAATTTGATTGGCGCAGTCTCCGCCATGACCCCCTCCCCAGGTGGGCCCCCTGCAGTCACTGCTGAGTTTAAACAAATATGACATTCAAATGCAAGTAATTTTACAAAATTAATTTCTGAAATGGCAGTGGAAAGAGTCCCTAATTCTAAAGTGGGAGTCGTTCGCTCACAATCGGGTCCCGATACCATAGCCACATCGTCCTTACTTACCTTTGCTGCGGTGGCCGTGCACCCTCGATTCCCGTTGCGGACGACGAACAGCTCAACTCCACTTTTCCCAAAGAACTCGAGAAAGCCGTCTAGTGGCGTCTTAATCTTGTTTACCGCTCGAAAGCTCCCGTAAAAATAAGCCAACAAGACTCTACCGTACTTCGCACCTTGTGGAAGATGATTCTTATTTTTTTTACTTCCCTCCCCACTTACAGCTTATCTTCTTCTCCCGTCAGGCACTCATAATCGCCGGCGAGTGGCCCCGCCCTCTTTTTAGCCGGGACTTAACCAAACCTACCGCCAACAGTTTAAGATTTTTCCTCCCCCCTGCTCGATTTTGACTGGTTTCAAGTTCATAATGGGAGCATCCATACATTGCGAGGAGAAGGATTATTACTCCGGGGAATTTCCTCTCTTCCAGTTTTCCCCCCATCTTTAAATCTTCTGAGATAATTCGTCCGTTTTTTCTCCATTTCGGTAGTCTCACAACTGAGTTTCGTTTTTCCTCTTCGGTAAGAATGAACGCAAAACACGAAAGCAAAGTGCTCTCATATTAAAGGGAGAACAAAAGGGTCTCTGCTCACATGCTTGTTTACTCTTTCTAAACGCCATAAGGCTTGTGAAAACGAGACAGCTATCCTAGGCCCGATGGGGCATCCTATTTGAGCAAGCTTACCCCCAAAAAAGCTACGAGTAATTATAAAATTAATTTTTATCTGCTCTTTTCATTTCTAACTGAAAATCCGTTTTATATTTCCAATCTTTATAATACTCGATTTCTTCAAAAAATGAAGGTAAACGGCTTGAAAATCGCATGGCAGGTCAGTCAAGTAATTATGTTGACTGAACTTAAGATTCAGTCAAGATAATTACCTAGATACAAATGAACATGATTAAAAAGTATAGTCACTATTTGTTTTACATTATCAGTGTATTGAAGTTGATTTGAAATTGATGAACTGAAGAAGCATTATATTGTGCTATTCGCCTTGTCTAGTGGTCAGAGTAGTTTGACTGCTATTTGGAGGTCTCAAGTACGAATCCCGGCTAGGGCAGGGATGTACTTTCTCTCTCCTGTCCTTGTTCTTTCGTTGGTGCTGTTAATGGTTGCCTACCCTATAAACGGGTCCTTATGGCATGTGTGTACTGTGGAAGTCGGACTTCACACCAAGTTACGATTTTGTTGGAAAAGTGAGCTGGCACACGATAACAACAACAGCATATTTTTTTTTTTTTGGGGGGGGGGGCGTTACTATTGCGAAGAATTTTGACTATATTAACCCTCTACTGCCCAAATTATTATCTCCGGGATGAAAAAATTTTTTAAATGGGAAAAAGTTAGGAGGACACCTTTAGTAGCAAATGTTCTGATGACAGTTCGAATTGAGCGGTCGACTATCGCAAGAATCTCTAGAACAGTTCTGGGTTTCTTATCTTCTACATCTTAGAAATTAAGCCAGTCACGAGGACTTATGTCCTTATGAAGTTAACTTAAATCCATAGATGAAGGATCCCAGAACTATTATAGAGATTCTTGAGGCAGTAGACTGCTCCATTCGAACTATTAGCAGCTACAGGTGTCTTACGACTTCCACATTGATGGAAACGGAGGTGACTTTATTGAAGTACTGTAAATCTTGGTGGCACGTATTCTGTTTGTATTGTATGTAAGCAAATAGTTGCCAGTACTAAAGTTCCAACCCTCGTATAAACAGCTCAATATATAAAACACTGATTCCAAAGTTACAAAGTTACTGTTTCGAAACTACTTTTGAATGCCGGGTTGAAGTTGTTAATTTCTTCCATACTATATTGTACTTGTACTATACTCAATGATGCAAATGGGCTTTGTTCAGAAGGTACTATTACAGCGATCTACCTTCAATCTATACAATAGTATTCACAAGATCTAATTCAACCAATCCACCTACTAGATTTTGAATTTGCAAACTACATACTTTTTGTCCAGTCTATAAGAGATATAAAAATGTGATTCGAACTCTAGCATACTTCCTAAAAGATTATTTCCTACAAAAGCATTTTTTTCTTTATTAAATAATCGAGAAAAAAAGAACTTGTTTACGTTAAAAAGAATTATGTGAAGAATCCGCAAGTACCGAATCAGTTGTTAAAAATCGAAGATGCAAATTTATGATGAACAATCAATTGGATTTTTATCTAACCTATACGAGACGATATTTCTTGATCATATTCCTCTCGACAGAGGACTGAACGGGAAGTGTATACTTTAGAGAAGTTACTTTAATTGCTGATGTTGGTAATTCTCCTCGTGCGGAAAAATCCTGTCAATATAATTATGGCTTCCCCTGTCCACTCGGTCAATAAACAACAAAAATTGCTCTTTCTTGACAAGATTTTTAAGTCTTTAAGGAAGTAAGTTGAAAACTTCGCCGTCTTCGACAGCTCCGTGGAATGAACACTCAGACTATTCCAATTAGGGGAGCAGAACTATTAATAACTTTTCGTAAAGACACAATTAATTAAATGAATATTTTTTCAGATGAGAAAGATAGTGCAATACATGTAATAGTAAGCAAAACATCGTCATAAATTCAAATTTGCAACGAATTGCAAACGCTTGTTTTAGAGTTTCAAGGAGTTCCTTTTCTAATGCAGAAAAGTTTGGGATTCTATATGTAAAGTCCAAATAATTTGGTGCAAATTTATGGATTTATAAGTTTTTCTTACCGTAACTATGCAGCCCAAAAATATTTATTCCTTTCATGTAGTGCATGTGTTTCTTGGTTAATGTCGTCTGACTTTCAAAAAAAAGAAAAAAAAAGACCGAGCTGATATGTGCATCACATGACTTCCTTTACCCCAATTTAATGTCATTTCCCCAGTACTGGCAATTTTAATGTGATTCAATAGTTTACTCTCTAAATATCAGAAACAGTGGCCAAATTAAAATCAGATTTAAAAAAAAAAAAAAACGCCAAATTTGTCGCCAGGTTGGCGACAAAACTTGGCGACCAAAAGACTGGCGATAGATTGCCAATTGTCCACCAAATTATAACACCACTTGAGTTTGCATCGAAATTAACAATGATTTCCCCCAAAAAGGGGTAAAAAACTCCTTTAGAAACACCCGAATGCAACCAAAAGGGAAGGTGCACAACTACACTCCACTAGGAGTCTACGTACCAAATTTCAACTTTCTAGGACATACCGTTTTGAGTTATGTGACATGCATACGCACATACGCACATCCGCACATCCAGACGTCACAAAACTCGTTGTAATTAACTCGGGAATCGTCAAAATGGATATTTCACTTGTCTATACGTTCTTAGGCACCACGTGTGGTCGAGTCGAAAAAATCCTCATCATTCATTCGGGGGTGAGTAAAACGGAAATTAAGGTCGATTTTTGAGTGAAAATTTTTTCGCGAATACAATACTTTCTTTTTTGTAAAAGTAAGTAAAATATACCACTAGTCAAAAGCATCGGCAAATTGTGAAATCTAACATTTCTTCAATAGAAATCGCAAAAAAAAAAAGTTTTTTCAGTTAAACTTTTAAGCACAAATTTCGTGGAGAAGCTTAAGGTAACAGTAAGTAAAGTTTGGCCCCATGAAATGCCGAAAGAAGTGTTGAAAAATCTTATGGAATCCATACTTAATGTGGGCTGCTGTGATCAAAACAAGAGGAGACTCAAAAACACCATTAAATGATTTTCGGTTAAATTGCACAAATTTATTATCTTTCTGGTCAGAATAACTTAAAATAGTTTCTTTATTTCATTTTTGATTTCACCTAAATTTCTTATCATTTTAACAGTTTTTTTTTTTTTTTGTATTATAAATTTTTATATAGTAACTAATTTTATATGACAAATTAAAAAAAAAAACTTTTCTTAAATGAATGGCAATAAGAACAAGCTCTATCAAGTCATACTAAAAAAAAAAAAATAAAATAAATAAAATCGGTTGGTCCATTTAGGATTTGCACTACCACAAACAGACAATGTTACACAGGGCCACTGAAGCTAAGAACCCTTATCAGTGTGGTTGACAGTCTCCCCTCCCTTCCTTCCATAAAACGTTTTAAAAAAATACAACTTGCACTCTCCCCTTAGGGGCCTTATCCCTAGTTTCCGACTAAGCTAACATGACCTCTCGTCGACCCCGCTGATATAGTCGGTAAACTTGCAGTCTTCCTCTTTTTGCGTCGGGTGTTAAAATTTAAACTTACTTTTGGTTCAATAAAATTGTTTTATCTTATATCTGCACGAATTTAACAAAATACTGACATTAAAAAGTATCCATCACATTAAAAAAAAAAAAAAAAGTTTTTTTTTGCCCAATGCATAAAAAAAAAAGTTACATTTCTAAAACTTGCAATTAGTTTGGCCTCTAGTGCCGATGGTTTTATGACCCTTTTTCAACAAGAGCCATGTGATATATAAATAGTTGTCATTTTTAGAGAAGATGGGTACCAAAAAACCGTAATTGCGTTTTTGTCAACGAAAACAAATAGCAAAAATAGAAGAATTTCACTGACAAACTAGTTTTGTCAGCATTTATGACGTCAGTAGGATTGAGTTTTGAAAACCAGCGGCGATGTCCTACTTTCTATTCTAAAGTGGAGGGAAGGGTCTAAAGGTGGGCTAAATTTCAAAGCCTAACCCACTTTCATGAAAATGTACACACACATACCCACACAAACACACCACAGGCATACAAACACAGACGCATATACATACATACATACATACACACACGCCTACACACATACATACACACTCATATGCACACACATACCTAAACAAACAGACACATACATGCACACTCATATGCACACACATACCCGCACAAACACACACGTACATACCCACACTAACACACACATACCAACACACTCATGCCTGCACACAGACAAAAACACACACGCTTACACACACATACATACACACATGCCTGCACACACACACATACATACACACACAAACTCGTGATTGCGAAAAACATAATTTGAATTCAAAACGTCAAAATTCAATTTTTTTTTTTTTTTTTTTTGTTATGCTTGCAAACTGCATGTAATGGGACAACTTAGCTTTTCGAGCCAAAATCGCATGCTTGACTTCTTTGCTGTTCATTTTTAGTACGCATCCAATTAGAAGATATTTACTGTCGACTTTTTTTAATCACAGCACGTTTCGTTTGCATTAATATATTCCTAATCATTTACGAACTTCTTTTAAAGTATACACTGTCGTGGATCATGAAATAAGCAAGCTTGTACAATAAAGCTAACGTACAATACATGACAAAAATGCTAAAAAAATTAAAAATGAAAAATTTTCAGTTACCGCTCTTTTCCTGCTTACGGCAGTACACTCATGTGTGGTATTTCCGTGGATATTTTCTCCCACCAGCCTTGTTTCCTAGGAAATAGAAGACGATTTAAATGACATTAAAGTATGTTCTGCTAGCAATACGCTGCCGTATCTTTAAAAGCTTATGCTTAAAAGGATTGTTTCATGTTTGGACACAGCGAAATGAAACACTTGAAACTTCAAATTTTCAAAGCATCGGACATCGCCCACAGGATAGTTAATCCTTTTTTTTTTTTTTTTAAGCCATCTACAATGGGGTCGTTTCCGAAATTTTAAAAGCATTTTTTTCTGGAAGAACAAGTTTAAAAACAAAGAATCTTTGACAAAGTTTAATGTTTGGAAAAAAATTATTCTAATCGGTGAGCAGATACAATTTCATTTTTACGCTTCTGCAAATGACATCACAAGTGATGAAATGCCAGTCACTGCTGCCATTAGCGCAGAGTGCAATATTTAATTATCATCTTTACTCACATGTACTGGCACGATATGGTTGGTAGCAAACGTATAGCGCAGTATTTAATTCGCTTCTGAATTATCATTCGCTGGAAACGCGGTAGACAGCAAGCGTCAGCATTCAGTGTGCCAGTGGAGTACGCGCCAAAATTCATCACTTGTGACGTCATAAATACCACGCCTTGTTTGAAAAAGCGGCAATTTTAAAAAGTAATTAAAAATTTAACGTTTTGAAAATAAAGGTATTTCCTCGCTCATGTTTTTTTTTTTTTTATATATATATGCTCATTCTATCAACTAAAAGCAGTAATTTTCAATGATGGAAACAACCCCATTTGCAGTCAGGCATTTAAGGATAAAATTAAATACTTAGAACGGTACATTTGAATATTTCAGAAGGTCTTTTTTCAAGAATTTTTGAAGTGGAAGAATTTTTTCTCCCTCCTCCCTACGGGATGAGCTAAAGAACCCTGAGCTAAACTCGCAGGCAGTAGTGTTCCCATACACGTCGTATACTCTCAAACATTTTTTAGACATATAGCGTATACCCTCAAGCTTGAAACATTTTCATATTATGACATATTATGCATATGATCGCATAGAAATATTGT
This sequence comes from Uloborus diversus, assembly GCF_026930045.1. NCBI lineage: Eukaryota > Metazoa > Arthropoda > Arachnida > Araneae > Uloboridae > Uloborus > Uloborus diversus. The sequence goes on along the minus strand of NC_072734.1, from coordinate 126,065,655 downwards.
ACGCAATGGATTACTGGGAGTATATCCTCAGAAAAACTGATGGGAACATGACTGGTCTCAGGTTGCACCCGGGAAACAAATGTCTTAAAGGTTTGAGAATTCAGGAGAGCATCAACACCTACACCAATCTATGCCACTCGTCGGTTGGAATGGATCCGTAGTATTCAAACTTATCATCCTTTGAGGACATCCGGCTTGAGATCTCGATGAGTACTGAGACAGTTGTCACCGTCCTCTCAATAAAGACATCGTCACCGTCGTCTGGAATGATGTCCATCTCGGGCAAACTTTAGTTGGTGGGCAAAGCTGTCCTGGCTTCATTGTGAAGGTTACGCAGATCCTAACCACATCATTACGTATGCTGCCAGGTTAGGTTTGCCCCAGCTATGGAGAGTGTCTGTTTAGAACATAGGCGGCTAGAACGGAGGGGGAGGAAGGCAACTGCCCACTCAAATCCAAAACTAAAGGGGCCTTGCCCTTTGTCTTTTCTAAGTTCAAAATTACCGATCTATCGAATAACGATAGCGTTGATCGATTCATGAATTTAGACAAAGAATTGACTTAATGAGTGAGTGTTTTTATTATTTTTTTCGTGTTATTGCTCTATAAATATTTTAATGGAACTTTAAATTGGAAGGCGGAAATCTATAGTGGGTATCTTTTTCATTTTTGAGGCTGTGTACCAAAATTTTTTAGAGAAGGTTATTTAATCAATAATAAAACATTCTGGAGGGTGCTGCGTAGCATTTGAAGGGAAGGGGGGGGGGGAGCGCTATCGCCCTTGGGGGATGGGTACCCGTGCCTACCCTCCCCAGCTCGAAGCTACTTTGACCCCCAACGTTTTCGGTGCATCAGTCGCCTATGGGTTGGAAGATCTTCCGCGACGAATTATCTCGTTTCTTTCAGTGCTGATGATAAATGTACTTTGATAGAAAGGTTGGAGGATCAATCCAGCTCTACCGAGTGGTACACTACCATTGCATCTAGCATGGCAGTTTGAACAGAGATCTCCTGCGACACCCGATTGAAGAGCTAGCAACAGGTTATTAAAGCATCAGAGAAAAGTGGTATATTTATCGTTGCTGAGTTGAGCATTCGAACAATTGTGTTGATAATGTATAGTGTGAGTAGTGCCACGAAGATATCTCGTAGCTCGTGTATACTGTAAACAATAGGTCAAATACGAGTTGCTATTCAACTAAAAACCAATGATAGGTTTAACTCAGTCTTCGCGGTATTTATTCAGACCAGAGTGTTTTCGAAAGAGAGTGTAAGAAAAAATGAATTTTATTCAGAATCTTTCTTTTTGAAATTTCGAGATTTTTTTTTTTTTTTTGCAAAATGAGGGATACTTTGAGAAAGTATTAGTCCAGCATAAAAATAGGTACATCGTACTGATATTATAAATAGACTTAGGCATTTAAGGAGATTTTGTATGGAAAGGAGCGTCAACAACCAAGGTTGCGGAGTCGGAGATCGACTGACTTTGTGCAAAAGGAGTCGAAGGTTGAAAATTCCAAGGGTTGGAGTCGGTCATTTTCCTCCAAAGATCTGTCAGTGCTTGAGGAGTCGGAGTTGAACTGATTTTTGTGTAAAGAAATCGGAGTCGGAGTCAAATGCTCTAAAATTTATGGAATTGGAGCCGAAGTAGACCGTTTTCCCCCCTACTCCACAGCCTTGCTGGTAAAGTTTATTATATGCCTGCACTTAAAAACTTGTTTTTCTCGTGAAGGGTATTTTGGTACTTATAAAATTTTCGAAAGGACACTTTAGATCCCCCCCCCCCGCCCCAAAAAAGAAGAGATTGAACTTCGGGAATCTGTGGAATAAATATGCTATCCTGCCTACGCAGAGCCAGAGGTCGACCCGTCATGGGGTTCTCAAGACCTCTATGAGAGTAGCAGGTACGGAGATTCCGTCCGGAGATTTTCAGAGCATCCCCCTTTCCCGGCGTCGAAAAAACAACAGCGGAGCAGCACCAGCTCGTGTTCCGCAACCGGGGGAAAACAAAAAGGACGAGATTTCGCAGAGTGAGCTCCGAAAATATTCATTTAGTGGAGGCCCTGCGTGCCTCGCTATCCCGCATCGCCTTGTGCACGCAACCCACAGACATATATATATATATATATATATATATATATATATATATATATATATATATACATATATAAATATATACACTCACACTCGGCGTAGAGACACAACACGAGTTAAGAATTAGGCGAGGGAACGCAGAAGAATGTTCCGCCGAAGAATAATATGAATAGCTAAGGAGGGAGCGTAAAAAAGCCGGCTAATATTTGCATTAAAATGCAAATGAAGATTTTTGAAGGTGCTCGATACTCCCTTAATTCCAGGACCGCTTTTTAGGAGGTATCGGCGAATTAACATATTCTCGCTCAAATCGCTTTTTGAACGTGGGAGGGGGGGGGGGGCTTAATCTCTTCTTCTTGCCGGCGAAAGCACTTAGGGCGAGACGGGAATGTTTAGCGGGATTGACAGCTCGCCGCTTAAACGATTGAGGAGATTTCATTTCGAGCGGCAGCGAGTTTTATTTAAAATGAGTGGATCATTTGAGTGATCGGCTTTTTATCTGTCGCCATTCGATCCCCGGACGTGTAACGATCCGCTGGATTCGGGATTTTAACCACGCTGAACACACACGGTGTGGTGAGGTTCGATGACACCGAAGATGAAATTGGGACTCTGCACGAAAGAACGCCAGCTTTTGTTTTCTTAAAAGGCGACTAAATACATGTACTTGTGCAGGTCACACAATTGAAATTTGGCAATTTTCAAAGACTCGAATGTCCCTTTCTATTGAATGTACTATTCTGCCGAGGGCAGGTAAATGGCAGTATCTGTAGAAGGAGATTTCGAGATAGTGAAAGAAATGTTTGTTGGATTCAATACTAAATGTTGAAGTATGACGTTTTATTCTCATCTTTTTTTCAGCGGAAACCAAAAAAGCAAGCTTGTACAATGCAGTGCTTCTCAACCTTTTTTACTTTGCGGCACATTTAAGTAATTTCTAGATCAACGGGGCACACTGAACTTAATTTCGCAATGGTAATATAGAAATGTTTTTATCATTCACTGGTAAAAAGACGGGGGGGGGGGGGGCGGCTTTTTCATATGAATAAAACAATTATAACAAACGTAGTGTATTTAAATTTATTTGGAAAGCAGAAATATTTCGAATGTATTGAGGTTGATAATGAACAACAAAACTATAGCCATCTACAGAAAATTATGCTTCATATGTTTTAAAGCATTTCTGTCAAACATGTCATAAAAGTGCACACTGCAATTAAACGATTTATCAAATAATGTTTCAAGAAAAAATCAAGCAAGAAAAAAAACCAAGCTCACAACTTCCGTTTGTCACTAATTTTTGCAAAGACGTTTGATGCTAGGCTCTATGCTGGAAAGAGCTGCACGAAGTTCTTGATCCAGGCTCTTTAGAGATGATCTCTTACTGTTTTTTTATAAGTGCGAGGGCTGAGAGGCTGAGTTCGCAAAGTTTTAGAGTACGGTCACTCTTGAGGTCCATAAATTATTCTCGTGCCTCAAAGAAAGGTCTTTAACTGATGCATCCACAGATGAAGAGAATGGATCGCGAATTCAGCCATAGTGTTTCATGTTACAATTCTCGAAATAGTGCTTAAACGTGTCCTGAAGTATGACTAAATGTTCTGCCACCACATTCAGCAACTTTTCTTCCATGCCGTTTTCCTCACATACCATGTTGACGGTCCGTTAGAACATGTCCCATGAGCCACGAACTATTACTTCTCTCCACAGCTGAATTTTTGATTTGAACCCGTTTTGCCCTCCGTCCATACATGTAACCCAAATTATCTCCTTGTCCTTGCATCTTCCAATTCAATTCGTTAAGGTTTTAGAAAATGTCAGCCATGTACGCTAGTTTTGCCAGCCAATATTCATCTTGCAACAAACTGGCGTACTGCATTTCGTATTTTAAAATCAAAAGGTACCTCGTCCCTCAATTCAAAAATTCTTGATAGTATCTCACCACATGAAAGCCAGCGAATCTCTGTATGAAGAAGTTGGGAGTGGTGATCTGCCCCCATTTCTTCACAAAGTACGGAGAAAAGGCGAGAATTACGCGGCCTCGATTTTGTTCACGACTTCAGCCAAAGCTGACTTCAGCTCATCTGGTAAGTTCTGTCATGAGAGCTTCACGATGGAGGAAACAGTGTATGGTTTTAATTTCTATTTTACGAAATCTCAGAACCGAGCTTTGAGAAACTACGATAAAAGGAAATTAGTATCGGAACTGGAAAAGAGGAAAACAAAAGCTAAAGCTGGAGCTAAAATTCCTTTGGGAGGGGACAATACTTCCGTTTGCGAAAGATTTAGAAAAAATTCTATATAATTAGTTGATTTCCCGGGAATTAAAATTCGTTTTCAAAATAAGAAAATAATAGGATCACAGGAAGTTTAAAAGAGGTGGGGCAGCAAATCCCGCCTCTCCCCTTGTGGGTATGTCTTATTGCACATGATCGACAGGGTGAATTGGGAAGTTAAAGAACGATACAAACGCTATTCGGTCGTAACGTTAAAATAAAATAGGTCAAGGCTCTTTCTTTTTATACACTGCACGACATTGAAAATGCAACACCAAGAAGAAGTGATCAGAAAGTGATGAAATTTGGAAAAAAGACAGAGACAGCAGGGAATAATAAATGATCTTATTTTTAAAATGATAGGCAGAATACAGAGCGAGAACGGCGTCGGCTCAGTAGGATGTAGGACCACCGCGGACAGCGGTACACGAAGAAACACGTCTAGGCATAGAGTCAATAAGGGTGTGGATGGTGTCCAGAGGGATGGCTCTCCATTCCGTTTCAACCATTTGCCACATTTCGTCTTCTGAACGAGGCAGGGACAGAGTCTGCAAATGGCGTCCAATTACATCCCATATATGTTCGATTGGTGACAGGTTAGGGAAGTATGGTGGCCAGGGAAGCATCTGTGTGCCTTGGGGAGCATGTTGGCCGATGCGAGCACTGTGTGGTCGGGCGTTATCCTGCTGAAAAATTGCATTAGGTAGCCCTTGAAGGTAAGGGATTGCCACCGGCCGCAGCACATTATCCAAGTATCGTTGGGTCGTCATAGTGCCCTGAATACAAACTAGAGGTGATATGGAATTGTACGCAATTGCGCCCCAAACCATTATGTCACGTTGTCGTGTGGTGGGACGTTCCACAGTTACTGCCGGATTAGATCTGTCTCCACGTCGACGCCACACACGTATGCAGCGACTATTACTGGATAAGCAGAAGCGGGATTCATCTGAGAACACGACATTTCGCCATCCACGCTGCTCTAGTCCGGTACCATACTAAACGTTGCTGTCTATGTTGTGGGGTCAATGGCAGACTTCTTAGCGGACACCTTGATTGCAGAACACGTGCGACCAAACGACGGGTAATGGTTCTAGTTGACACGGGAACATTCAGGGTATCTTGCACCTGCTGCAGAATCGAGGACCAAGTGACTTGTGGGTCTGCTACAGCTTGTCGGTGGATGAGTCGATTCACGCGTTCTGACGTCACCCTGGCTGCTCCTGTACCCCTCAATCTTGCCACATTTCGTTGTTCCAACCATCTTCGGCACAGCCTATGCATCGTGTTAGCATCCATGTGGGTATCAGCTGCGATTTGACGTACGGACCAACCTCCCCTTCTCAGTCCGATCACCATACCCCTCGTAAAATTGTCTATCTGCTGGAAGTGCCTTCGTTGACGTCGGCCAGGCATCCTCTCGTGTTACACGTATCCTCCAAGACAAAAACAAAATTTCTTCGATAATTCTCCAGTCAGAAATAACGACACGAATATTGCCCATTCTGCAAGTTCCTTCCCTTATATCTTACTTCACGTGCGTCAGAGAGCTGCGTATTTCACATCATTTACATAACTCAGTGATGTACGTCTACTCTAAAATTTGCATAAAATTCTGAACACTCCTTCTTGGTGTTGCATTTTCAATGTCGAACAGTGTATAACTACGAAAATACCGCGGCACACCGGGTTCCCTGTCGTGGCGCACCAGTGTGATGTCTGCCTCTTTCTAATTCTCTTATTATTTTATTTTATTTATTTACTTAGTTTTCACACCACATTTTTGTAAATAATTATATATATATATATATATATATATATATATATATATATATATCTTATTGAAAAAAAACTTTTCTTCTGTACGGTGCCGGCAAAAAAAATCTTTACATTTAGTTGGCAATTAAAAACTTAACATGCAAACTTCTTGTCCTGTTTCTATTTGGCATGCTCCCTAGTTATTTGGTCTAATACCGATTATTTGTCCAGATTGCGGCCGAATATTTGGTATTCGGCCAATTCACAAGGGAGCATGTCAAGTAAAATCACGACAAGAAAAAGTTATGTAATTTTTTTTTTATTACGAACCAAATGTAAAGATTTTTTTTTTTTTTTTTTTTTTTTTTTTTTTGCCAGCACTGCAAAAACTATGCAGAATTCATTTTTATATTTTTGTGAAAGTATCTCTTATACCCACGGAGATATAAGCGTTTCTTTCAAAAATGCAAATTTTATTTTAAGGTCTTCGGCTCATAGCACGCAGAGTTTTCCGTCAGCCGTTACTAAACTTTCAGAATATTTGACAGCATACAAGAGAAACATATTAATAAAATTTGAAATTAAAATATTGAAAATTTGTTGAAATATGGAAGTTTAAAGCAGTTGAGTTTTCATTGCGCATGCGCGAAAGATATCAATTTATAACCTTCATAATCCAAAGTTCAGATAGATTCTACTCCTCCTGATAAAATTCTAGCTCGATATCTTAATAAATTCAAAAAGTTATCAGCGATCAAATGAGCCGAATTTCAATAATTCTTGGATAAGCGACGAACCGTAAGGGGTCGTTCGCAAACTAGTAACACTTGCCTGCCATCATTCAGTGTGAATCGTGATAAAAACAGATTATTTGCGAACGATCCCTCACGTGTCGTGGCCTATTAAAGAGTTATTGAATTTCGGCTCATTAGATCGCTGATAACGTTTTGAATTTTTAAGATATCGAGCTGGAATTTGATCACGAGGTGTAGAATCTATCTGGGCTTTGGATTATGAAGGTCATAAATTGATATCTTTCGCGCATACGCAATGAAAACTCAATTGCTTTAAACGTTTATATTTCACCAAATTTTCCATATTTTAACTTCAAATTTTATTATTATGCGTCTCTTGTATGCTGTCAAATATTCTGAAAGTTTAGTAACAATTGACGGAAAACTCTGCTTGCTATGAGCCGAAAACCTTAAAATAAAACATGCATTTTAGAAAGAAATGTTTATATCTCCGTGGGTATATGAGATACATTCACAAATTTGTAAAAATAAATTCCACATAGTCGAGCCTCCATATATCAAACTTCCACATATCGAAATTTTCTATGTATCGAAATCCCAGCTAATTTCAATGTTCATTACATAGAAAAATTGTTTACACATATCGAAAAAATCTCTATATATCGAAAAAAATTTCGAGACATTCGTAGATTTTTTTTTTCACTTTAGACTGTTTGTCTCATGAAAAATGAAGGTTAGGGAAAAAATTATGTTTACTAAAGGTTGCTAAGAAACTCATAAGAAATCTGGGCTTGAGGGGTGTGTAGATAGGTCGTTGTTCCGTTCTGGGGTTCTTAAATTCCCTCAAGTTTATTTCAAATCTAAGTTGTAACCAGTAACACTGTAAAATCAGTTTCAAGTTATCCTTTTTATCTGTTGATTATCATTCCTAGTCTTTTTAGCTTCAGTAAAAATAATTCAAGTTAAGTAGATTGATTTTTTACTTTTCTCTCGATTACATTGTCAAAACAAAAATGCCCTCATGTTGCGAATCAAGTTGAAATGCCGAAGAATAAAGATGTATGAAGGCACAAAAATGTAATTTCTGTTAATTTTTCAGTTAGTAACTTTCGTTTAATCCGATGCTCGTATAAATTAGAAATTGGGTTTCATGCACGAAAATTAGCTTCAATTTTAATGTTTTAGGAGATTTTTATGATAAAATATGATCGTTTCTATATATCGAAATTTCTATATATCGAATTTTTTTTCCGGTAATTTGCTACTTCGATATATGGAGGTCCGACTTTAGTTTGTATAGTGCTGGTAAAAAAAAAATTACATTTGGTTGGAAATTAAAAATTTTACATAACTTTTTCTTGTCGTGATTTTACTTTGCCTGCTCCCTTGTGAATTTTCCGAATACCTAATTTTCGGCCACAATCTGGACAAATATTCGGTATTCGACTAAATAACTAGGGAGCATGCTAAGTAAAATCATAAAAAGAAGTTTGCATGAAACATTTTTAATTGCCAACCAAATGTAAAGATTTTTTTTTTTTGCCATCACTGTATCCACCAAAATTCAATGTTTACCCATGCGGGTGGTTTGTTAATTTTCACATATATCATCCTATAATTTGTTAAATTTAACGTTGTTGAATATGTACTAAGGGATGGCGCATTAAATAATAATAATAAAGATCGTGCCTCTAACGCTTTCCCATTAGAAAGAAGAAGAAAACTAACGAAAGCCTTTCTAGGATTTAAACTATAAACCCGTTTTACACGAAACTTTGAAACGTCCACTTGCATCCATTTGGTTCTAGCTGCCTCAATTTATAGGTCAGAAAAGGTTGAAAATAGGAAGAAGATTATTTTTTCCCCACAAGTGATAACTGAAAGGATTAGAGAGTAGCCGACAGTAGAAAAATATATCGATTCAAAATGAGTTATCAGAAGAGGAAAGAGAGGTGAATTTTCAGATAGAAGAAGCAAACGTCAAAATGTATTAAGAACTATGGAGAGAGTAAACTTCCCGCCGTCTAGCCAGGCATTTATGGAAGAAGGAAACTTTTTTTTAACCCCTTACCCCCCCCCCACACACACACACAAATTTTACTCGAGTGTTTTTTATTCGCAAGCATAGGGATATAAAACCCAAGGCTCGCGCTACTAGTTACAGATACCTAAGTTGGTTAGTTATCATGCATTATTTCTTTTGATAATCCATCCATTTTTTAAGACTGAGTAGTGAAATTAAATAATTGCATTTATGGAGTTTTTTTTTTTTTTTTTTAATTTTTTAAACCAACAGTCTTGCAAAGTTTGCCTACTGAGGGGACACAAAGGAGCACCTCTCTTAATGATGAAACAAGTATGTTTAATCCTGTTTTGAGAAATTTTTAATACCATTCCAGTAACGCGTTTCGGTATTATATTTTTAGTTTGGTATTTTAATTCATACTTACAACTAATATGATTAAATTAATTGGAAAATAATAATATTTTGGCGTAAAGAGAAATTGAAAAGTCGGAGATTAAGATGATTGGAACTTCGAAGACAAAACCAAAAGTTTTAGCATTAAGTTTAAACTTTGAAATAAATCCGAAAAAAATGTTTTCACTGGATGGCATCTACTACGAAGTATCCCAAAAATAGCACATTCATTTTTTTTAAGCAGGGGGAGGGGTGGGGGGTGGGCATATCATTTTTTTTTTACCCTTTGAGTAACATTTTATTGCAAGATAATCTTAGGTTCCACCACTTCTACGTGTTTCTTTTGTTTTAAAAGAAATTAGAGAACTTTTACAACATTATTGAAATACATTATTTTGTAACCAGACACAAAATAAACTTCTGCAGAAATTAAATGTTTGAAGCATGGAATTATTCTAATTGGCATTTTGATTGAATTAAGTAGATTATTTTCTTTCACACAAATTTTGAAAAGGAATGTTAATGAATAAATCAAAGAATTTGGAAGTAATGAAAAATTGTCGCGGATTTGATTATCAGGGTTCATACTCTATTTGGATGAAAAAATTCCATGACTTTTCCAAGACTTTTTCATGATTTCATAAAATTTTTAATGACCTTGTTACATGAAGAGAATAGTACTATTTAATACGAAACTTGCCATTTTTTGAAAATGAGCATTAGCAAAACTTCCACGTTAATGCCACTATCTCATCCAAGCATTTAATAATTGAAAACCAATCAGTGTGCTCCTAAAAAACTAAACATCGTATATATCTTCTTCATATAAATTTAAGTAAAGTAAAAATACAGTGAATCAAATATAACGATGCTTAAATGTGTAGGTTTTAATATGTATTTTTGTTTATAAACAGGCAGAATGATAATGAATGGGACAAAGGTTGAATGAGTTATTGCTAAATTTCAATAAATTTGCTTTAAAAGGCTTTAGTGTAACAGTGCATTTAATCATCCGAATAACTTGACAGTACTTTGGCTCTTCAAAGTAAAGAAACATTCTTTACTAAATTCATGTTTCTAAACCAGATATCTATTTAAAAAACACATTCAGTACTGAATATATCTTCCGATTCAAATCTACTTGTTTATTTATTTGCACATTTTTAAATGCATAAAAATTAATAGGTTCAGAAATTCTGGAACATATAGTGTTTGATTCTTGACATTGAACATAGCGGTGGGTCGCATGGATCAGTTTTGCGAGCCATATGTTGGGCACTACTGTTTTAGGGTATTAGAATTCCCCTATTTATGTATTCTATCACCTGACTTATGTCTTTTATTTTTTTTAATCTTCAACAAATTAAGATAAATTTAAAAATAAATTTTATACAAGTTATGGAAACGAACATGGATGCAATTGAATTGCGTTTTTTGCGTGCGTGTGGCAAAAATCAAGAACGTGCAAGTTCGCTACTACAGAATATAAAATATAAACGAGCTGATGTGTGCCTCACATGACTTCCTTTTACTCCATTTTAATGTCATTTTCCCATTATTGGCAATTTTAATGTGATTCAATAGTTTAATCTCTAAATATTAAAAACGATGGCCAAATTAAAACCAGATAAAAAAAAATCGCCAAATTTTCCGCCAAGTTGGCGACAAAACTTGGCGACCAAAAGACTGGCAATATATCGCCAAGTGTCCGCCAAATTGTAACACCACTTAAGTTTGCATTGATATTAACAATGATTTCCCCCCAAAAAGGTGCAAAAGACCCCCTTAGGAACATCCGAAAGCAACCAAAAGGGGAGGTGCACAACTAGACCCCACTACGAGTCTATGTACCAAATTTCAACTTTCTAGGACATACCATTTTTGAGTTATGCGAGATACATACGCACATACGCACATACACACATACGCACATACATACAGACGTCACGAGAAAAGTCGTTGTAATTACCTCGGTGATGGTCAAAATGGATATTTCGCGTGTCTATACATTCTTAGGCACTTTTCCGCATGTGGTCGAATCGAAAAAAAAACTCAACATTCATTTGGGGGTGAGCAAAATGGAAATTAAGGGCGATTTTTGAGTGAAAATTTTTTCGCGAATACAATACTTCCTTTTTTGTAAAAGGAAGTAAAAATGTTGAAAATAATGTAACTTCAAATGAGTGATGTACAAGCAGTAAAATCGCATTGCAAAAAGTATGAAGTGTGGCTGCTACAGAAGTGGATGCAATGACATTTCAAAATTTAGATTAATTTTTGGGATCGTTTAATTGTCCAGTTTTAATAGCTTTTATGTGCAATATTGTTAAATCACTCAAAATGTCGAATGTTCTTTAAGCAACTGCTGATTTATCTTTGCCCAGGACATTTTTCCATGACTCTAAATAAATTTCCATGACTTTGAATGAAAATTTCAATTTTCCATGACTTTTCCAGGTCTGAAATTTGCTATTTTTTTTTCCATGACTTTCCAGGATTTCCATGACCCGTAGGAACCCTGGATTATACGCGGTTAAAGATTTGACACCTTTATTTCATTTTACGTGGATGCGGCATAGCAAACAGACAAAATTTTCCAATCTTTTAAAATCCAAACCACTAAGATTGTAAGTAAAATGTAATAAACTGCAGTTTGAAGTGATAATAATAAAGCGAGCTTGAGCCACTAGGGACATTTTTTGCGATAGGTTCCCAGAGCTCTTTCCATAAGTAAAGCTATTAAAATCACACAATTCAGAGCTCACTGGAAGAAGAACTCTTAGAAGTGACAAAGGAGAACGAAACCAATGAGGATGCTGACATTGGTGGCTCACAATCAAAAGCTTTCTCACTGAAAATTTTGAGTCATTCCTTGGCAATGACAAATGATATTTCCAATTTTTTAGCGAAGGAAGATCCCGTCATGGAAATGACGCGAGTGATTACGGAAGCGTTAATGTCCACAAAGAACTACAGAGAAAAATAAATAATGACTACCGAAACAATATCATAAACAGCTCCTTTTCATAAACACTACGCTTATTCATGTTTTCTTTATACACGTTGTGCATGTGAATCGGAATAAGTACACTTTAAACGTATTATGCATATTTATCTACTGACTAGAATTAAGGTTTTTTTTTTTCATCTAAGGAACCTAACCCTTATTTTAGCAATACTATTAAGACTTTACACGGCATTTTCGTGGAATGTAACCTCTGTGCAAAAAGAAAGTCTACTGTATAGAACTAACTTTCTTTTATTTTAAAAAGTCTTGAAGGAAAAGAAATACGCACAAACATGGCTTAGCATTCATAGTTAAGGGGAAAAAAACCCCATAACTGGTTTTCTCCTATCTGAGAAGGTCACGAAGGAAAAAACATATGTACAGAATCCCTGAAGGCGAATTCTCAACCGCCAATCCTTGGAATAACTTGACCGGATCACACAGATTTTTAATTGTCTGTGTTTAAAAAATTCTCTCCTTGTTTAAAAATAAAATAAAAACTTTTTACCCGACTATGGTGAAGACAAATGGAAGGGTTATAATTTTAGCAGTTGATGTATGTTTGTATTTACGTATGTTCCACGGTAAAGCCTAACTATTCATCCGATTTTGATGAAAAAGGCGTGGATTGATTCGTTATTTTAGTCCAGATAACACAGGCTAGATTTTAACAGACTTCAACAATAGCCAGGTGTCGATTTTATATTGTAAACCATGGTTTTAACCGATTTCATTCCTTTCATTTTTTTTTATATAGCGCGGGTTTCAAATAAATTTATTTGATGATTTAACCATCATTTGTTTCGCGTACGAAATGTTAATTTTTTATTATGTTATTTTTTTACCCAACTACGGTCAAAAAGAAATATTATGATTTTAGCAGTAGTACGGGCATATATAAAGAATGGGCTGTGCACCCTCCCCCCACCCAAGATGTGGAGCAAAAAAAAATTAAATAAAAATGGTTATCATTTGGTTTTTGTTTGCTCACAATAATTTCCAAACTTTTAGCTACAAAAAAATAAAAAATGAATAAATAAATAATGATGGTGATACTAATAATAATTATAATACGTTAGATCAGAAAGAGGGATTTCCGTACGGGGTGGAGCAGGAAGAGGTGAGGGATGCCACGAAGTGTCCGTGGTAACAATATTATGTATATAAACTAGACCAGGATATCATGAGAAAATTCTAATTCTTCAATGAATGCCGCAAATTGTCAAAGTTTGGGATCCCTGCGTTAGAGGGCACCAAGTAATGCTGTTCCAAAAAGGTCAGGGGATCCGTACTCCTTAATCAAGAAAAGAACGTATCTTGGGAAAGTGAAGTTATTTTAACAAAAAGAAAAGCAAATATGTTGGGGGGAAAATCTCAATTCTTTCAAAAAGAAAGCTTTAAATCAAAATCATTTAACATATGCAGATTATTGCTCAGCAAATTACGTTCCCCTCACTTCCTTTCACTCCGCTGCAAGAAAGTTGAAATAAGTTTAGGAGTTCGGTTGGAGTAATAATGAAAAAATGATGACCTCAAAACACATTTACTCAGAAGTTTTTTGGAAATCAAATTCAAAACATATGTGGAGGAGGGTCCTACCAAACAGTCTGAAATTGTGCCTTTAAGATTTCAGTTCTGAAAAATTTCGGAGGGAGATCCCTAACCGCTCCTTACCTCTAAGCGTCCCCAAAGATAATCTGAAATTACGTTTTACCTTTCAGGGGAGGATTCTTGAATTCTTCCTTTCCAAAGATTGCTTAATGTTGGGAAAAAATCTGTATTGCTTTTGAAAAGAACCTTAAAATTAAAACTTTCAAAAGTTGCTGGCTATTGATCAGGTAATTATGCCCAACACCTCCTATTTCTTCTAATCCAGCGTCTGTAGTTGACGCAAAATAATTTTCGCAACCTTGACTATAGACAGTCTTCAGCGGGGTTCAGAGTATAGAAAATCATATTGAGCGGATTAACTACCCGTGTACGTCATTGAAAGAAGCGAATGGCTTTTGCCGATGAGGCTTAGCAAGAAAGTGCTAAGGTAATACAGGGACATGAGCATAAACAGAGGGCAAAATAATAAATTGATGGATGTTGTTATTATGCTATGTTACCCAATTTCAACCATCTTAAGTTTATTTATTAATGAAATTTAAATTTATTTTTACAGTTGTTTTACATTTATTGGATTATTTAGTAGTTTACCATCTCGTAAAAACACAATATATTAAAAACTTACTTACTCTAAACCAGGAATGATAGAGCACTCAAGTAAAATTTTCAAAAGAAGGGGGAAATTTTCGGAAACTTTGAGGAATGCTTTTATTTGCCAGGAAAAAAAAGCATTAGTGAGAATTCACTACCCCAGTTGGCTCTGTATCTTGAAAACTTCAGCTAATCTCAACTGTTTCTGGTGACTTTCGTGTCAAGCAAGACAAAATACTTTGCCAATAGCTATTTTTCGTGTTGGGTAGTGTGATCAGTTCAATTGCCTTCCTCCTTGGTGGAGTGAATGGTTCCGGTCAGTGTTGCCAGATTGGGGGAAATTTCCCCATTTTGGGGAAATCTGGTGCTCTCTGGGGAAATAGATTTTGAGGGGAATTCTTTGGGGATACATTTTTTCCTTAGGGAAAACCTGGGGAAAAAGAACCTCGGGGAAAAAAGATTTCTTTTTCGCATTTAAATTCGCGTCAAGAAGTAGTGGGAACATTGTTTGTATCAAACAGAGTTGGGTTAGCTTTGTTCAACTTTATGGAATTCGCATTTCGCATTATGTGGAATAATATGCTATGGAATGTAATAATATGCTATAGATGAGTAACTAGTTGATACGTGAAACAGGTAAAAATAAGTGTGATGAAGAGATAAATATATACAAAAATCATAGTTTAAATATACATACAGAAGCAGAGTAGTAAATGCGAGTAGAAAAAAAATATTTGGTTATTTCTTATCTCTCGGTCAGGCGCTTGTATTTATGACTAGTGGCACTCGCACGGCTTTGCCCGTAGTAGAAAAATTAAAAGGTCTTTTGGTCCCCCTGTATATTTACAAATAATGCATGTTGAATTTCTCGCCAATTGGCTTGCCCACGTTACGGTTCCACGTTATGATAACTTGGTAATTTACTCGTCCATCTTATGATAATTTTGCATGGGAAAATGTTCTTAAAATTGGAATAGAAAAAGAACAAAATCAAATTTTCAAAAAATCGCTTTAAGGTGCACACCCCCATATTACAAACTAATTCTTTGCCAAATTTCATGAAAATCAGCCGAACGGTCTTGGCGCTATATGCGCGTTAGAGATCCGGACAGAGAAATTTTCAGCTTTATTATTAGTAAAGATAAAGAAAGATAAAGATAAAGAAGACAAAAAAAAAAAAAAAAAAAAAAGCGAAATGTGAAGAAAAAAAAAGTTGGGGAATTTTATGAGAAAATTTGGCTATTTGGGGAACAAAAATTTTTTTCAAAAGACAAAAATATTAGAGGAAGTCGATTCATTTTATAAAAATATTAGTGGAAAAATAATTTTAGCATTTGGGGAATTTTGGTAGAAAACATCGCTTTTTGGGGAAAAGTTGGAAGGGAATTGGGGAAATCTGGATTTGACCATTTGGCAACTTCTGGTACACCACTGGTCCGAAGTGCGCACATGATCCCATCAGCAGGGCCGATCCTAGCAGGTGTGCAGAGTGTGCGCCGCACAAGGGCGGCCAAAGCAAGGGGCGGCCGCAGGCCGCATCATATAGTTCTTTTAATCAAGCAAAATTCCTCAAGAATTTCTCACAAGATAACTTATAATAAGTAGAATAAATATGCTAATTTATAAATGTTCAATTGTCAAAGTATGTGTCGATTTCCCGACAGCATAGCATACATAGTTTAAGAATGTTAGGGAATATTGTGTTGGTTTATTGTCCATTAATATCTACTCTTAACACACATGCTTCATTTGGTTGCAAAGTTTGTGACAGAACCGGTAATCAGGTATGAATGCAGGGGAGGGGAAAGGCCCCCTTCTAATGCATGAAATGGTGCCGTCTAAAAGGAGCACCGAGGGCGGCCACGAATGTTTACCCCCCCCCCCCCCCCCAAGCTTTTATAGACCTAAACAATGAAGACATATTTTATTTATTGAAAAAAAGCTATACTGATTAGATACTCTCGCAAGCATTTCAAGCAACAAACTATGTAACAAACTCTGTGTTTAACAATCGTGAAAGCGTGGGGAGAAAGTGAAAAATTACGACTCCCTTGAGAGTAACATAAATGAGTGACGAACTAAAATGTTGTACTTTTCCCCCTTTACGACAATTTTTCTGATTAAAATCTTGTATGAACTGACCGGTTTCAGATCAGGTAGGAGGACAGGGCCCTTGCCCCGGGAAGCAAATTTAAATGTAGCTCCAAAACGAAGATCCAAAAGGATACCATGACCTCCTTGACGAAACTAAAGACTTAAAATTGCGTTTCTAGGCTTTTACTTTCGGAAAATTTCGCTGGTTGAACCATCGATCTTAAGGACCCAATGAAGTCTCTGATTCACCTCTTCCACCTTAACTTAATCAAACATAGCCTAAAAAAATGTTGGCTCCAAAATCCAAAACGTGTTTTCAGACGACAGCCCTTCCTATCATCAAACGTCATATAAAATTGCTTTGACATTTTTCGAAATTTTTGCAGTGGAGGACCCCGAAATCCATTACTTCCAAAGACAGTCTCAATATGCGTCTTTAGAGAAGTCCCTAATTTCACCACCTCTCACTTAACGTATTGAAAAACAAACTAAAATTGCATTTTTCAAACATCAGTTTCACGAACTTTTGGTGAAAGACCCCGGATCCACCTTTTCTCCAACGCAATCACTATACCTGAAAATTTCGTTTTTAGACGGTTCCGTGGAGCCATAGCTTCTTGCCTAAACTAGCCTGAAATTGACTTCAGTTTCAAAAACTTCGTGAGGGCACACTGAACCCCCGCCCGCTCTTAGTCCCATTGTTATCAAATAATGCTTACAATACGATTTTGGAACTTATATTTCTAAAGAATTTCGGAGGAGAACTGCCAGGCTTATGTAACTTTTCACGGCGCTAGAGCATATCCATCAATCGTCGAGGTGAGGTGGACAAAAGTCTATAGTTATATTTTTCATATATTAATGTTGAAAAATATCCGAAAGATCCGTAGAAGCTTCCTAGTTTTGTTAACGTCACCAAAGATAATATAAAATTGCGATTTTAGAAATATCCACTTAAGAGTTCCAAAATCCTTCCTTCCCAAAAATAGCCTATAATGGATTTCAGTTCCGAAAAATATTTTGGTTCGGAATATTTTCACGTTTCCCCTATTGTTTTCAAATCTAGCCAAAAACGGGTTTTTGAAAAAATAGTGCCGAGAAATTACCGGAGGATAGCCGCCAGATTCCCTACCATCACCAAAGACGGCCTAAATTTGCGTTTTAAACTTATATTTCGAAATCTTTCGATGGGAGACGATTGAATCTTCCTCCCTCTAGCAACGTCAACAAAGGTAACCCAAAATTGCGGGTTTAAAATTTCAGTTTCGGAGATTTTTCGGGAAGAACGCCGATCCTTCCTAAGCTACGGTCTTAAAAAATAGCTTCAAATTGATTTCAATTTTGAAAGAATTTTAGGAAAGAACTGCAACATTACTTTCACCTGAAGTCTCGAAAAAGTTCCTAAAATTGCGATATTTGACGTCAATTTCGAAAATTTCTCCATGCACCTTGAATATACCCGACTCTTTTGTCCCTGCAACCAAACACAAGTAAAGATTAACTAAAAAGATTTTTCATACGCCAATTTCGATAATTTTCTTGGAGCAATCCTCCTCCCCTGAACCCCGACACCTCCCCCCACGCTTCCCCTTCCTCCGTCCCTTCTCTGATGTCGCCGAAGAAAGACTATAAAATGCGTTTTTAGGACTAGAAAATTTTGGTATCGATTACTTTCTTCAAAGATATAAATTGTACCTAAGGAGTTTCTTACTATAAAAAATTTCTTCCTTTTTATAAGATAATTCTTCTGTCCCCCCCCCTTTTTTTTAAATTCGAACTTGGCATAGAAATTGAAAGAAAGATTTATATAGACGTTAAAGATTAGTCAAAATATGCAAATTACTCTTGAGGGGCGGCACATTAGGTCTTTGCACACGGGCGGCCGACACCCTAGGATCGGCCCTGCCCATAAGCAAAAAGCGTCACTTCTCCACCCCGACGAGAAATAAGAAAACTTGATTGCTCTTGCAAGGATATGGCTCTCTATTGTGTATAGCCAAAAAAGGACAGTACGTACAGAGCCATCGTTATGCACGCACATATTATAATACCCAAACCTGTTTTTGTGCGATGGATACGAACTACATAAAAAAAATCATATTCAAAAAAATCTTTTGAAACTTCACGAGTAGCTATAAAAAGTAGTTTTCGTAACACAGTTAGAAAATATTTTTTATACGGTGGATAGGGAGCGCATGAAAAAAAGTCCCACGTAGAAAATAACCAGGGGTCGGAGTAGTGGTTTCAAAAATTTTAGAACACAATTTTGATTAAGTTTTAGGACATTTTTAGGACAACAAATATCAATTTTTAAAACTTAAATACAATTTAAAAACTTGATTTTTGTAAAAGATGATAAATCGCTTCAAATTCAATCTTGAAAATTACAATAGAAAGCGCATTCAATCTTTTATTCTTGAACACAGTGAGGAGTATGAAGCAAAAATATATACTACATACCAGTAGGACAAATGTATGTCCAATTGCTTCTTTACTTGCCTTGTTGTGGTTGAAAAAATATCCTTTATAAGAAGAGATTAAAAGTAGGGTGCAAGTCCAAAATTTATTAAGTAAACTTTTGTCAGATAATTTGATACTTTTCGATATCAGAATTTTTAAAATCATCCCTGTAAATTGCATTTAAAGATGCAAAGGAATAATTGTTTTTTTACGGCAACTAAAACTAAGAAAACTTTCTCTTACGAAATTTTACATTGGAGTGAATTTGGAACAAAAGCTTTGGATTGCTTCATCATAATCAATTTGTTTTCAGTAGAAGACGTAGAACATGGAATTTAAAATACAGCTTGATTTTTCAAGCTACAGGTCAACCTCTTATGTCTCGCCACATCAGCATAAGACAACACCTGTAAAAACTCTTGATTATCAAGATTGGAAAGATAATGTACAAACAGAACAAAATGCTATAAATTCATCCTTTTCTGCACGGCACCATGCGCTAATGTATGTGCGTAAATAAGTTACTTAATACTTTTTAAGTAATGTGATATGGTAAAAGTGGGAGAGACGCCATACCTTCAGAAAATCAATGATTAAGAAAAAACTGGCTGTATTTCTCACTGTTTTTATTTACTCATAGACACTTTCTTCAGAACGTGTCGGTTCTTGTTTGACTGTGCTCGAGTGTAACGTGTGTAAGACGAAAAGATTATTTTAGTACGAGCATTTTTTGATGAAAGTTTTGAGTCGTTGCGGTTTCAATAAGTGTTAAATGTAAAACAAAGATAACGTAATGTAAAAACTGGTTTTAATGTTTGATTTAGCTTGTTATTAACTTATTTTAACTACATTTTGCAATATATGTTAATACTTACATAATTTATATCTAGGTGGCATCTCTCCCACATAATGAGAAGAGATGCCAAACTTTTCAGAGGTGTAAATGAAGAGGTGTTCTGTTCATTATTTTTTTGTTTATAGAAAGCAAAGAAAATACGCGAGGAAACATACGGTAATCAGGGGACAGTGGAATGAAGATAACTTAACTCTGGATATTGAAAAAGTAAAAAAAGGAGAAACATCGAAACATGAAGCTCAAAAACCTAATGGAATGCCATAGGACATGCAACATCAGGTTTTAAAGCTTGTGGAATATTTCTACTTAATCCTAATGCTATTCCACATCACTTCTTTTCTAGAACTGGTTTAATTGAAGTAGCTAATCCTGAAATTCCTCTTGAAAGTGCTGGCACTCCAGCTCAGTCTTCACAAAAGCCATCAACTTCCAGATAAACATCCATTAGTAAACAAAGATGCTTCAGAAGTCTTATCCAATCTCAAAACTACCTAGCTCGACAGTGAAGCGAAAACAAGTTGCATGTGGGCGCGGAGAGAAAATTATTATTTAACAAAAAAAAAAAAACCTGACTGGATTAATGTTTCTTACGCCAGAAATAGCTGCAGGAATCATGTACAATGTACGCACTGCGTTGTAATAATTGTGGTAGAGAAATAATCCGCAAGAATTTCAAAAACAAGGAATTATAACATATATGACATCTGTCCCACACTACATGGCGTTTCTCCCACACGTTATGGGAGAGATGGCCTGATGTCAACTTACAATTTTTATTTTTATTTCTTTTTTATTCAATTATAAAACTCGTTAATGGTAATTTTATTACTTAATAATAGTGCAACTTTAAAATAAAACATACAGGTTTGATTTGTATAGCATTTTGAATTTTTTACCTAATTTCTACAAAAAGTAAGGTGTTTCTCCCACTTTTACCCTACATCATTTTAAAAAATGGGTTCTTGTCATCAGAAAACACATAGGCTTTATCCTATTTATACATTTTTCAACATTATCTTTCCTAATATTTTGCACCATTTTGTTAAGAAAACAGCAGGAAGGTTATTAAAACTAAAGCCTACCTAGTGCCACAGTGGATTGACATTAAAGGCAAACTAGAGAGCCCCCTCCCCCACACACACACATCTACATGTAGGCGCATACGTGTAAAATAAAACGGTGATTAAAAATTACGTGTAAAATCTTCACCTGATTGCCACCTCAAAATATAAATAAATAATAATGCCCTTAATATGGGCAAAAGGCATTAAGCAGGAGCATCACTAGTATGGGTGTTGCCTGGGTTAATAATTTGTGGTGTTACACCCCCTCCCGAGAGCATTTTTTAAGGATTTTTTACTAGGCAACACAAGTTTAACATAATTGAGACTAAATCTTTCCCAATAACTTTCCTGTTTTCTTTAACAAACGTGTAATTTTTATCGTTCCATCAAAGCAACGGAAGGATACACATAGCCTTATTCCTGGGTTTAGGTGTCTCACTGTTGCTCTGGGCAGTTATTTACATATAAGGCCTTCTTGAGATCAAAAATGTAGGGGTTATATAGAATTGGTGGCACCTTGGTCATTTCAACCATATCTTAAGTATATAGAAAGAATGAGTTTCACCTTTTGATTAAAGAAGTCATTACTAGATCTAGGATCTAAGTACTGGCAATATGAACCTAATCGTATATAATATTAATATCTCTGTAATGAGGGGGATCCGGGGCTTGCTCCCAAAATTATAGCTCTTAAAATGCAGCTTAAGACGATCTTTCATGATGTAATGGGGAGGAGAGATTCAAGGACCCACACAAGGAATTTTTTCTGATTTGCGGTCTTAAAAAGATTTCAACAGATTCTATCCCCTTCCCTCTTCGTCACACTTTACATTACTCCTTCCCTTGTCGCATCATATTTTTCATAATATATTGTTATAACTATCGTAATTTACTCGTCCATCGTATGATATTTTTTGTCTTAAAATTGGAATAGAAAAAGAACCAAATCAAATTTTCGAAAAATCGCTTCGAGGTGCACACCCCCATGCTACATACTAACTTTGTGCCAAATTTCATGAAAATCGGCCGAACGGTTTAGGCGCTATGCGCGTCACAGACATCCAGACATCCTCCGGACAGACAGACTTTCAGCTTGATTATTAGTAACTAGTGATACCCGCACGGCTTTGCTCGTAATAGAAAAATCAAAAGGTCTTTTGGTTCGCCTGTATATTTACAAATAATGTATGGTGAATTTTCTCGCCAGTTGGCTTGTACCCATCTTACGGTTTCACGTTATGATAATTTCGTATCTCGCCAATTGGCTTGTGCCCATGTTACGGTTCCACGTTATGATAATTTGGTAATTTACTCGTCCATCTTATGATATTTTTTTCTTAAAATTGTAATAGAAAAAGAACCACATCGAATTTTCGAAAAATCGTTTCGAGGTGCACACCCCCATGCTACATACTAACTTTGTGCCAAATTTCATGAAAATCTGCCGAACGGTTTAGGCGCTATGCGCGTCACAGACATCCTACAGACATCCTCCGGACAGAGAGACTTTCAGCTTTATTATTAGTAAAGAAGATAAAGATTCTTTCCCATTTTATTAAATTTCTGTGAAAAATGGGCTTAAAATTGGAATAGAAAAAGAACAAAATCGAATTTTTGAAAAATCGCTTCGAGGTGCACACCTTCATGCTACATACTAACTTTGTGCCAAATTTCCTGAAAATCGGCCGAACGGTCTAAGCGCTATGCGCGTCACAGACATCCTACAGACATCCTCCGGACAGAGAGACTTTCAGCTTTATTATTAGTAAAGAAGAAAAGAAAAGAAGATAAAGAAGTAAAGAAAAGAAAGGTAATTTTCAGAACAAATTCTTTCTCATTTTATTAAATTTCTGTGAAAAATGGGCTTAAAATTGGAATAGAAAAAGAACAAAATTGAATTTTCGAAAAATCGCTTCGAGGTGCACACCCCCATGCTACATACTAACTTTGGGCCAAATTTCCTGAAAATCGGCCGAACGGTCAAGGCGCTATGCGCGTCACAGACATCCAGACATCCTCCGGACAGAGAGACTTTCAGCTTTATTATTAGTAAAGAAGATAACTGTGTGATGTCCCTTTTTGGCACCCTCTCTCTTCACCATGTCACAATTTCATGAGCCCGTTTCTCCTTCAAGGTATGGCATCACTTCTGGGTGACTCTTTTTACAATGTCAAAACTGTGATTTACTAAACAATTGCTTTTTTAATACAACCACTTAATATAGCACATCTACTTATGTATTTTTTAATATTTAAATATCAATTAGACAAACTGACTTTTGCTGCTGAGAGTGTGGTGGAGGGAAAAGCAATAATCATAAAACTTGAAAAAAATGCCAAGCATCATTTAAGCATGATTTACTACCAGTGGTGTTCCCATAGAGCATACTCCACATACACCGTATGCTCTCAAACATTTTTTAGAATTATAGCGTATACTCTCAAGCTTCAAAAATTTTCATTTAAAATTCAAATTTCATCATTGCATACCTAAATTTTCCTAAAGCAAAAATATATTTATGCTAACCACATTTTCCCACAAGTAACTTCATTCCTTTATATTTCTTTACACTTAACAAACCAACGCCTTTTGAACGCCTTAGGATCGTACACACATATTGTGCATAATGGATGACTGGGTACTGGGAGTATACCCTCAGACAAATTGATGGGAACATCACTGTTTAATACACTGATGAAATGTCTTTGTCTTCTAATAATATTGTCACGTTCCACTGTATGATTTCTATAACCAATTTGTAAATCACATCTTTATGCAGGAAAAAAATATATATATATACAGTCGACTCCCGCTACAATGCGATTCAACTTACGCGAAATGGCTATAACGCGAATTTTCTACGAGTAACGAATTTTAGAGTTGAAGCGAACGAATTCCTCGTCCACAACATGAATTTCTTTAGAAGGAAGTAGCGGCTTCCTTTTTAACAATTAAATATATATTTTGTGAATGTTATTACATCTCATTAGCATCACACTGAAAGTTCCCACATCAAACTAGTCTAGGCATCATGTTGTTAGTGCATAAAAAAACCGCTCAGCAGCTTTCTTTTTTTACATTATAAACATGTTGATGAAATATAATGGCACCCTAGTGAGCTGTTTCATCTAAAGTTTATGAAGATGGGGGGAAAAAATAAAGTTTCTGACAATAAAGAGAAGATTAAGATTATCGATATACTTGGACAACTACCAAACGTTGACGGTAGCAACGCAATAAGTATGAGTGAATCTTCCATACGTACAGTTAAAAGTCAAAACAAAATGATATCCATATAAGTTCAGAACTTAGTTTCAATGTTAAAGCTTGCAGAGTCTGAGTCAAGTATATGAAAATGGAAGCTGCTCTTTCATTGTGGATTAAAGAGATTGGGAGGAGAGGCTTGTTGCCATAAATGGAAACATTATGAAAGAAAAGGTGAAGCAACCGTATTTTAAAATGTATTTAATAAAAAATGACGATTTGATTATGCAGCATAAATCTTCATTTTTTAACTCATAAATATTATAACTGTATCTACTGTACAGTACTATTATAGTGCAGCATTTTATTATTACTACATGCTGTACGTACCGTGTTGCTTTATTTTATCAATCATTCTTTTTGTGCATTTTAACTATTTTATAAAGAATAAAACAGCTTTTTTATTTTTAAATACCGTAAAAGTTGAGTTTTTTATGTAAGAAACTGTAATGTACAGTTGAGAAATGCTTTAAAGCAGTTTAAGGGGTGCTTACAAATGTCTAAAAAATTTGGTATGTTTCTAAAAAATGTTTATGCATACATTTTTCCACAACGCGAAATTTCGACTTACGCGAGGAGTCTTGGAACGCATCCCTCGCGTAAGTCGAGACTCGACTGTATATATATACTAGAGGACCCGACAGACGTTGTTCTGTTCAAACTTTGTAATTTGAAAAGTTAAAAAACTATCAAGTGTTTGAACCGTTTTGTTGAAAAAAATAAGTAAAAAGAAAATGTTTTAAGCTGCTTGGTGTCAGAATGTGTATATTTATTACAACTTGTTTTATCTAATGCCCACTGAGCAGTTCTTTTATTAACTATTTTTTCTCCCGTACTTGATGGTTTGTTCCTTTAGTCATACTCAAAGGATAAAAAGCTTCCTCAGACATTAAGTGTAAAAAACTGACAACCCATCTAGAACAAACGGGAAATCCCGCTGTAACATCCCCCACATGAAAAAGAATAAAACAATCGAAAGGATATCGTTTAAAAAAATGATAATGGTAAAAACAGTTCTCTAATAAGCGGAAATCACTCATACCTCCAACCTCCCGATGTAAAATAAGCACATTCTTCAACTAAAATGACTAAAACGCTTTAAAAACGAAAAGCAGTTCTTTGCAATTTGAAATATTTCGCCAAATAAACAAAAAACACAATAAATTACATTAACAGTAGCTTTAAAATGCAAACAAATGATCATGCAACTCTATTGTTTATAGCCAAAGTCGCCAAGTCACCACGTTACTGTAATCCAGCCGATCAGTGAACGAAGCCGACTCCGACCGATTAGCAGCCGATCTTTGGAATGCAAACTTTTAAATCTTCATATATTGCCTAATGTCTTCTTTCCATCAAAGATAAAGATCTTCCACTGCACTGATCTTTTGTGTACAGAACTACCCTGTTGCAATTTATCTGGACGAAAATAAAATTTGTTTCGTCTTTAAATTCCATCATATTTTCCTTTAAGGATTATCAAACTAATCAGTTTATTATTAAAGTAGTCTTGACATTGGTGCCAAAACTCAGCTGGATTTGAGCCGAGAAACAAATGTTGCTGGGGACAGTACTTTCTGATCATTTGGGGTTAGGAAAACCTAAAGCACTGATCCGGTTACATGGTTCAACTATGACCACAGAACACACGTTTTGCATGAACTTTACTTTACCAGTACTTTACTTTAAAATATATCTCGGGACCTAAAATCTTGCTTTTAAGAAATGAAGGCTTCACTTTCTATCTCACGTTTTTTCTATTCACAATTGACATATCACTGTAGGAAATTTCATTACAAAAAGCAGAGCTGGCTTTCTTATTGCCCTTTGGCAATGGGTTAAATATTTATTTCAGTTCTCGCTCAACAATAGGTAAAAATAAATATTAATCATTTAGGAGATATAACCGTCCAATGCCTAAATTAATTAATTAATTAACAAAAACGTTTCCGATTCCATCCATCGCGCTTCAAAACCATGCTTGTCTCAACTTAATTATGCACAAAAAATTTGAACAAAATCGGTCCAGCCGTTTAAAAGCCTTATGGTGACAAACGTCTGCACAGAAGATTTTTATATATTAAGATATATATATATATATATCAAATTAGTACATTAAAATTGCTTTTCTACCTTCCCCCTTGTGACGAAGTTAAGTTGTTGATCGAAGTATTTTAAATTACTGTCATAGAAGATGATTATGTACTCTTGATCTCAAAAAGAAAGAGTTTTGAAGGAGCGTATGAACCCTGATATTATTTTGTTGCCACATTTCATAGTTTTGTATAAAAATTGTATATTTATGCAAAATGTAGTGAGAACAAAAATAAAATGAAGGAACAAATGTCATAATAAAAACTAATGGAAGTAACAAACCATAATGCATCCATTAGATTATCTCTACGCCAGGAACTTATTCTAGCGTTCAACTTTCATACAGTTGAAAATAATCTTTCTGAATTCACACAAGTCAGTGGTACTGTTAGCTGTTAGCGATTCACCTCATTTTATTGTCCAGATGTCCTTCATCTATAAATTATTTGGCCTCTTGCATGTTATTTTTGGATAAATAATTTTGTGTGCATGTTTCTTTTGTATTGTGTATAGTATTATTTTTTTCTAATTAATAGCTGGTTGTAATTTATTTCCGAGAAACGATACTTTTTCAATATTAACACCATCTTCTCTTGAGCAGGAGAGGTTTGTGTTTTGTGCTTTTTATTAGCCCTTTGGTTTGAAATTTACGATAAACTTGACTAAATCTGATCTTGTTGGTGTCTCTTATTCGTTTTTGCTTTTTTTTTTTCAAAATTATTTACAATTATAATTATGTAATATATCTGAAAATATGTTCATGTTGATTATGCCTTACCTCTATACAAATTTTCAAGTTACTATATAATTTCTAAACACTATCTTACCAACTATAAAGCAAAATAGCGAGACAATAGCGAGACAGGAGAACAAGCCAATACCGGTGTCAATAAATTACCATTTGTTATTAAAAGAAGAAAAAAGTTTTTGTCGAAAACTAGTATAGTTGAGACAAATAATTAAAAAAATCATAAATTATTACTGCGATTGGTGGTTGGAATAAATTGTTTCTAGGACAAATGTATTCATAATTAGACTCGAAATTAATTTTCACAAAAACGAAAGCGAGTGATTAGGGAAACGGAAAAAATAAAAACATGGTACACAAAAGCACATGAAAATGTTAATTCATCTCACTATCTAGTAATAAAAATATCATTTTGCCATCTTTCCGCTACTTTTGTTTAATGATATTTTATTAGTTCAGGCTTTTGAAGCCAAAATTTTACATCAATAGATAGATTTTGGTTCTGTATTATGAAAATAGAAACATACATATAAGTAGATACTTAATAAGTTAACTTGAAAATTCTTTAATTGAAACTATTTCTTACTTTCAGCTAATACTGAAAATAAAGGTATTTCACCTCATCAAATACCGGTATTACAAAATTGCTCAAAATACCGGTATTGCAATCACTAATTGCAATGAAAATTGCACATACAGGGCTCCCAACACATTTTAGCTTCAGAAAAGTGTAAAAGAGGACCATTTTCAATCAAAAAGGGGACTAAAGAGGACCAGTTAGGATCAAAAAGAGAACCTTGGGAGGACCACTCATAGTTAAACCCACAGAAGCACCAAAAGGCAAATTAGTTGCGAGCTGCTAAATTCGTGAAGATAATTCGCTAATTAACTATAATAATGAGAGATACATTTCTTTTATCACCTGTGAAACTGATATTTTTACCCATTGATAGAGTGCATAAAATTGGGCACTAGTTCAGCACTTAAGGCAGCCTCTTCAGAACTAAATAGGCATAATGATACATTTTGACTTGAACTAGGGATGCTGGTAGTCTCACTGAAGGATAGGTGAAGATGCACTTCATCTTTATTTAGTTTAAAATTATTTTTATGCTTTTCTGTCTTTTAATGCTTCTTAATATAGCGTTATCATACACCAAACAAAAAAAACTTTATTCTCTTGTTGTTTTCCCCAGACTCTAATTTTGTTCACATCTTCATCAGTTTCATCTATTTGCTGAGAAATTGGCACTTCCTCATAACTCACACTGAAACCTAAAAAATATTGTTTTGGTTTTCAACAAAGCTACAACCGAGTTTATAATAAATTATTTTATATTTTAATTTTAAATTTAATCTCTTATCACAGGGTTCTCATACCCTTTAGGGAGAAAAAAATTTAAGCACTTTTCAAGAGTAAAAAAATATTTTTCAAGGTATTACCCCAAATTTGCACTATAAATATTACATGCAGATTTCATTTAGTGCTAACATATAAATAAAAGAAAGTAATATGAAAAGTATAGGAAAACAAACTGCTTTTTTTACAAGAGACACTTTGATAAAAGATTTAATGTATTGAAAGTTTTCCTAAAAATGTCTGAAATGCTTAATCACAAAGAGAAGCAGATCACATGAGGCTTAGGTTTGCAATTTTCATATTCAAAGTATATTTTCAAGAATCATAAAACTTAAGATTAAAAAAAGAAAAAAAAAACTTCATGATTGCAAGACCATGAGTGCTTTGAACTTTTATGGGGGGGGGGGGACTAATTTCCCTCTTTAGGGGACTTAATCCCCCCCACCCATCATGACAATGAAAAAAAATGTGCAAAAATTCACCTTTATAAAATTTTATAATTCAACTTTGTTTTGAATACAAACACTAAGTTAAAATGTTATGCACTCAATTGTTTACATTTAATATCCCCCCCCCCCTATAAAAAACAGTAATAACCGAAAATAAGCTAATAATAATTAAAATTAAGTTTGCAAGTTAAGGTTGCAAAACTAGAAATTTGAATTTAGAAAAACTGTTAATTTTTTAGTTATTTAAATAAAAATTAAAACGAGTTAATCTAATGCAGCATGTCGAAACAACTTCAAATTGCCAAAAATATAAAAATACTTATTAGATGCAAAACGATTAAAAGCTCAGATAAGCAAATTTTCACGAACAAAGTTCAATTTCGGCATATTTCCCATAAAATAAATTTATTTATTTTCTACTAAATTAAACATAAAACATGCTAATCTAAGGTAGTATTTGGGAAAATAACATTCGATTGGGCAAAATATTTTAATATTTTCATGATGCAAAAAGATTGAAATTTCAAACACTAAAACTCATTTTCCGCGAAGTCCGAGTAAGTTCTATGTTGCCATGATTTCCAAAATAATTACTTCGTTAATTATTGAAATTAAACGAAAAATAAGTTAATCTAAGTTAGTATATGTCAAAATAACTTCATATTGTCATAAACATTAAAATATTTACAAGATGCAAAAGGATTGAAATTTCAAACGCGAGCAGCAGTTTTCCGCAAAGTCCGAGTAAGTTCAATGTTGTCATGGTTTCCAAACTAATTCCTTCGTTAATTATTGAAATTAAACGAAAAATAAGCTAATCTAAGGTAGCACATGTCAAAATAACTTCCGATTGTAAAAAACCTCAAAACATTTACAAAAGGATTGAAACCTCAAACACGAAAGCAATTTTTCGCGATACTGCATATCGAACCTATGTTCAGAAAATTGCACTGATGAAATATTTTTAAAAGAATCACAAGCAATCTAAAGTATGCTTTAGATTGCTTGTAATGGTATTTGAAAGAATTCAAGCAATAAAGAAACTTTTCATACTTTTTCAAGGCTTTCAAGCACTTGGAAAATATTTTTTTTTTTTTTTTTTTTGCAGGAACTTTTCAAGGTTTTTCAAGGGTGTAAAATTTACGAACATATGCGCTCGTAAAAAAAAATGGCGCATGCGCCACGAGATTACTTCCAAATTTATTTACAAAAGGGGTGGTTCATAGCAGCGTTACTATTACAGTCAACGCGCGACAACTCTAAGTCCCAAGGGATCGGCTAAAAGGTACCGAGTTATGGGAAGTTTCCAGAACAGTCTCAAGAGCTTGGGATCCAATGAAAACTTTGAGATAAAAGAATATTCGAGTTTCGAGTTATCGAGATCGGAAAGTTCATTCGTTACTGCAAACGTGAGGCTGAAATTCCGAGAAATATCGGTAGCACCCTGCTCTGCGATTCGACGTCATAACGCCTCCCCAAAACCTCTTTTTTATGGATTTCCATGCTGCAGCGGTTGAAAGAGGAGTAAAGAAGTCAATCTGAAGCGAAATAATACGGGAAAGTCAGGTTAAGGCGCCGCGGCCGCGTGTTTGGGTGTACAGTATCTTTTAACACAATGGAAAACTTTTGAAATCTGATTTTTAAGTAAAAACAATATAAAAGCGGACTAATCGGACCAAAATGTTAAAAAGCGGTCTAAAGCGGACTTAACCCTAAAAAACGGACTTTGGCGGGAAAAGCGGACCATTTGGGAGCCCTGCACACATGTAGTCTTGAAATTTCTTCAGTGCATGAAAAACATGTTATAAATTATACAGCTTTATTTCTATAAATTCGTGGAAAATATGCAATTTCCTTGGCCCAATTCATGTTTTAGTACATTATTTCACTTTGTATCAGTTCTGGGAAAAAATGGTGAGAGGGTGGGGGGAGGATAAAGAATAAGATGATTAATTTTAAAATTTTAAACTTCAGCTTTCAGCTAATAAAAACATTTTCTTACTTTTTTTCCTTGTAAATATTACATAACACTAAATTGTTGGCCAACTATTTAGTAACAAAATGAATTTAAAAATAAAAAATAGTAAAATAAACAAACCCTCATATATATAATAGCCGATGATTGAGTAACGTGCTTGTTTTAACAATGAAACTCCGGCAACGGCATGATAATTTGATAATGTGTTTTGGTAATGTTTAAAGGCTTTTTTGTGACAAGGTTGAACTTCATCCGGTAAATTAAAATTTCAACTATCAAAATATCACCAAACAGACAATGGCTTTGTTCATACATAGAAGAAGAGAAGCAATTTTCACCCGTTATACCTTGACAGTCACTTTTTTAGTATTTAATAATAATGCAATAAAAAGTAACAATAAACTTACAAACTGATTGCATTAAAGTAATAAGCATAAATCTTTGCATCTTTTTTTAACAATTATAATAACCATACACTAATATTAATATTATAGAGAGAATATGGGAACTGTTAACATGTGCCCCTACATGTTGCATTCACAAGTGCCTTGTCATCTACCAGTAGTATACAGTTTTTTGCTATCCAGGGCGGTTCCTCAATTTGTCGCCCTTTAGTTAAGAAAAATCTAATACATTAAAAGAAGAAAAAGAACTTAAAATAAAACTAAAAACTTAATTTCAGATGAAAGAAAATGCATCTATTTCCATGTTTTTCTTTCAGAAAAAAAAAAGAGAATTCAAATCCCATCGAACATTTCAAAATTCTAGTCCAAAATTGCAATTTTTAGGTAATTTTTAGCAAAGCAAATGAAAAAAGGGTTGGAATTTCCTCCTGATTTTTTTCCAAAATTAAAGGCAGTTTTAAGCTTTCTCTGATAACGTTAAGGGCAAGACTCATTTGGGCAATCACCCCCTGGATTTAAAAAACATATTGTAATTATGCATTTTTGTTTATATTTTGATGCTTTTTTTCCTATTTAAAGTACGTTGAGTATACCTACCCTCCTCAATGAAAAAGTTTGAAATGACGGGCCTGATTAAGGGTCAGGGGCCCTTCAAGGAAATTTTCCAGGGGCAAATAAAAACAATAAACCTTTGTTCCATGACTTTTTACTGCTGCCTCCAAACGAAGAGAAGGACAAACAATAGAGCTGATTTGTCCACAAGAGAAACACATATTTTGTATTAGAGTAATTTTACTATCATAGTCATTCTAAAACACTTACACTAGTTCGTAAACTTCTTTTTTGCCTTCATTAATAGATTGAAAGTGTGATTTCCTTATCAGAAGAATGCATGGAAACTTTTTCCTCATGAAATGTGTCAAATTGCTGCCCGAGGAGGGCCTCCCCATCCACCCCACCCTAACTATGCCACTGCACACAGCCAGAGGCTAACTCTATTCTTTTGCCCCCCCCCCCCCAATTATATAGTTTATATATCGACCAATGCATTCATAAATCACAAGTCAGTTTTATTAACATTCCAAATGTCGCCTAGTATATTTTGCACCTTCTAAGTGAGATTGTTTTCACTATGCGATAATAGTGTTGCACAGTCTCTATGTCAAATAATGCACTGTCCCCCCCCCCCATGGGAAAAAGCGTAAAAAAACACATTAAGTTGATATAATTCTCAGCAACTTTTTTTAGTTGAAGTTTACTAAAATATAACTAAAAAATATACACTATTTATGGCTCATGGTAAAATTTTATTTACATTTTGTCTTCCAAAAATCACTTTGCTTTATATAATTTTATTTCAGATGATATCTTTAATAATTAGTTTTCTCTTTAGTGTCAGGCCTGCACAGATAAAATGGAATGGCAACACAAATCAGTCCTATAAAAAGGATCACCCAAGGAAGCACCTACGAACTTGGTGTTTTAAACACCCCAATTCAACATATTGATGCCTCTTGGGTTAAAAGTAGTTTTGTAAGATGCATCAGTAATAAATTAATAAATAGCACAAATGGTTTTGCTGACAGGGTACAATTAAAAATGCTGAATGGCATGAGTTACAAGTTCAAAACTTACAGATTGAGAAGACTTTTCTTTCTCTTTGACCCCAAGGTTCCACTTGATGTATACTTTCATTCTTTCTTCCCTTTTTACCCTGCATGTTCAACAAGGTTATTCATAATCAGTCATTCTATATTCAGAAAATGCAATTTTGATGTGGGCAATGGCTAATGTCGTTCTAGAACACTCAAAAGTCAAACTTGAGAAGTAAATTTTCATTTCTTTTAGTTCAGCCAAAACAGATTCTGTCCCACGCAAAACCAAAAACCACATGTTGGTATTGCTTTTGAAAAGCTTTATGCCACCTGTGAACAATTTGAAAATTGCCCAAAAAGTAAAACATTCTCTCAGTTGTAAGGTGGGACACATGTGACCCACCTTACTATGTGATTTCTTCAATAGTCACACTTGATTGGTTGGTGGGTGCAGGTGTATCTTTTTCGGATCTGACTTCTTCCTCTTCTGTCACTATAGGCTCTGCAGAGGTGGACTGGGGTGCAGGTGGGCGGGGCCGGATATTCACTTGGGGCATCCGCATTCGCATGTACATGGGGAAAGAACGGGGGTCGAAGTACATCGGCTGCCCATGAGCTGTGGTACCTCGCATCTGGCCCCTTAACTGTGCCTGAAAAAATAAGCATAGAAAATACAGAATTTTATTAACACTTTGAGGTCTAAGCCCGAGCGTCACTTGGGTTGCTATTTTTGGTAAGGTTCACTGAGAGCCTCTCAGGGTCAAATTTTAGCACTCTTAGTTATAACAGTACGAGTAATATACAAGGCGTGTTTTAAAAGTAAGGTCCGTTTCGGAATAAAAAAAGAAAGAGAACAGATAGAACAATGAAATTTATTGCACAAAAATCTACCACCCTTACGCTATTTTTCGACATTGCTCCCGTGATTTTCCAAGCATTTGTCATAGCGCGGTACAGACTTCTGTATACCTATTCGTACAAAAATGCCGCCTGTGTAGTGAACCATGATGACTCTTACAGGGCTTTGGCTGGGACGTTTTTGAATATCCTCTGGTCTGCCCCCACCTCGCTCGCAGTAACTTTCATTTGTTTTTGCATCTAAAATATTTCCTAAGTGGTCTATGGCACAACAGCAATAATGAGCTCAGAGAGCATATTACCCCATGATTGACTACACAGGCGATTGTCTACGAATAGGTATACAAAAATCTGTACCACGCTATGACAAATGCTTGGAAAATCACGGCAGCAATGTCGAAGTATAGCGTAAGGGTGGTAGATTTTTGTACAATAAATTTCTCAGCTCTATCTGTACTCGTTCTTTCTTTATTTCAAAATGGGGACATTACTTTAAAAACATCTCTCGTATGTTTCTAGTCTTTTTAGATATTATCTACAAATGTTTTACTTTTAAAAAAAAATATAGAGATGGCAGCACCAAGCAGAAGTAACTACAGGAAACATAATAGAATTGGGGTTTAAATTCAAATTTGTGCTTTGAAATGTACCATACAAAAGCTAATTTTATTAAATAACTAGCTGTGTTGTTCGGCTTTGCACAGTCTACCTCGAATATAAAAGGTATGTCAAGTGACGCATGTTCAACAATCGGGCTTCAATTAGAGAAAAAAAATAATGTGAATTTCCCGTCAAAATAATCATTCTTAAAGAAAGAAAACGGCAAATAAAAAATTCCCAAATAAATTAAACGCAACACCTAAAATTCAAAAGAAAAAAGAAAGAAGATAAATCGTCAATTAATAATCAAAAGGAAAATTTTTTATCTGAAAACAAAAACAAAATTTTATTTAGTCACAGTCGAGAAAAAAAAAAGTGGCAACCTTCTGAATTGTTTACACTAATTTAAAATGAGATCGCTCAAACGATAAATTTTTCACATAAAATATCTATTCCATTAGGCTTAATACTGCTTTTTTAATTTTTTCATGGTGATTTTACAGCCTTTTTTTCCGCAATTTAAAGGAAATTAAGGGGCTAATATGGGTGTTTTTCGCGAGCTTTTGAATGGCGCCAAAATCAAACTGATTGGATAATTATTTCAGGTAGAAAGAGCCATTTAATGCCATTTTCGGGCCCTAAAATTAAAATTTGAACGGTTTGGTTCTTTTTTGGCGTTTGAACCCCCCCCCCCCCCACCCCCCTTCCTTCTCGGGTGCCCACGTACTTCCCTTCCAAATTTGGTCGAGATCCGACGTAAACTGTGAATTTGTATAGGGAACACACACACACACACATATATATATATACTTTGTTTTATTCAAATGTTTATTAACAAATTAAATCCATTTCCAGATATTTGTTCAAGATCTAGGTAAATTTTTAATTAAGCTTATGTAAACTTTTATGGTTAAAAATGTTTTTCTATGTGAAACTTTTTTTTTAGTTTCAAACTTGCTTTTTTCTATAATTTCTTACTAAAAATCAATTCTTATTTCATTCAAATACTTCCTTCATTATGAAAGAAAACAACTTGAAGAATGTAATAAAATAAAAACTATTAAAATATCCATCTTCCAAGTTTTTTTTTTTTTTTTTAATCATGCAAAACGCCAAAAACCCTTAGTCTGGAGCGAGACATGCGGACCAAATAGGTTAGATCTGAAAGTGCTAAGTTTTTTTTTGGTATCTTAATGAGCAAGCATTTTTTTTTTTTTTTTTTTGCATAAACTTGGCAAAATATTCTGTAGTTGGGCAACAATCTTAATTTCTGAGAAAGATAATGTTATTTCAATCACCAAAATAATGTTCAAGCAAAATTTACATTAATATCCAATTTATTAACGATTTCGAGGGTTTTCTTTTAGTGGGAGAAACATTTTCACGAGTACCACTCTTAAAAAATCACAAGACTGAACTTTTATTTGAAAGGGGAAGGGGGCAGTCAAAAAGATCTAGCATTGATTTTATTTATCAAAAAAAAAAAAAAAAAAAACACAATTTAACTGTACCCAAATATTCTTAGCATTGAAGTAACTTCAAAATTAAGAGTTTCAAATAAACATGAAGAACAATTGAAATACACCGCCAGCTCAGTCAATTCCAGCCGAGGACTGCAGTTTCGTGCTTATTAGCACTCAACAGCCTGGCATAGGAGTGACTCAGCTGGAGGTGGAAAACCTCTTAAAGAAGCCAAGAGTGCCAAACAAACTGGTAGCTAATACAGAATTAGCACTGACCAGACGAGTGACCGAAGCAATGGTTCGGTTCAGCTCGAATATTGAAGGCAAGGCAGGTATATTCAGTAAGCCCAATAGCGAGGGCTAAGGCAGAAATACATGAAATACACCGCCAGCTCAGTCAATTCCAGCCGAGGACTGCAGTTTCGTGCTTATTCGCAGTCCTTGGCTGGAATTGACTGATAACCTACTGAATGAAGAAAAATTGTTTTCCACATGCTCGTTCTGAGGGAAATAACACTGCAAGGCAAATATGCTTCTGACACAGTTTTCGTTGATTCTTATGCCAAGTGTCCTCCTGAATACAAATAATCCACCGTTTTCTCCAACCACCCAACACCTTTTTTTTCCTGTTTTTGAGTTTCCTAACCATTATTTTTATTTGGAGAGAAAGGGCGATAAACCATTAACATACTTCTAATGTACTAGGTAGGTTGCAAAGTTCAAAAACATGAACATTTGTATTAAGTTGGGAGACTCACGTGAGCATTCTCCCTAAAATAATTTAAAAATATACAAAAACAATCAAAATACACAAATTCTGTGCAAAACCAGAGTATATCAGCTTCACTACTATGAGCCCATGTCCAAAAAGGACTTTTAAACTTATCTTGGAAGCATCTCATTGTTCTATACAAGTCCCATCGCAGATCTTCAGTGAAACACCTTCCCATATTACAGTGGAATCTTGATTAAGCAGAGAATGTGTTCCAACACCTTTCATATAGTGAAAAAGAATATGAATGCAACTTCTTGATGAATATACATTGAATATTAGTAAAATTATAATGATATTACAAGAGACTGCAGATTGGAGAGTCAACGAAAATTCTAACATCAGCTGATCAGTTCTAATAAGGAGATCATTAGGATCAGCATCAGGGCTGATACTCAGATCAGGACTAAAGGGAAGTGTTGTCGTAGTTTCATGATTGTATGAAAATGCTCATTTAACAAACTTGACTGAGAAATGAAGAGCAAATAAGTTTGCTGAATTGTGAAGCTTCAGTTTTTGTGGAGATTGTGGAGAATCTCCACAAAAACAGCAAAGCAATTTTCAACTATGCTTTGGCCACACAGCAATGGATTCACGTGGGTCACATAAACCAATCCCAAAGACAATAATAGATTTGAGTAATTAGAGAATAACTCCAAGCAAAGTGAAAGTAATAAGCAATCTTGATTGCAGAATTGAAGTCATTCAAGCAGTTTTGTTTTAACTGAAAAGCTTAGCGTGAAACATAAAGAGAAAAGTTTACAAGACGTAATAACTTCATTCTTCTTATTTGTTCTCTTTCTGCTTGGTTTTTCTTCACTTTTCGCCTGGCAATAATTCATGTTTGCCGGCAAAAACCTAACCCTGAATCATGTATTGACAACATTTTTTGAATGCAGATCAAAATTAACTAAACTATGTATTTAAAAGGTCTAATTTTGATCTATCATAGTTATTTTCAAAAGATTTTTTTTTTTTTTTTTTTGTAAATAATCAAAAGAAAGGTCAAATTCCAACCAGAAGAATTTTCAAGTATGATTCTGGGGACAGAAAAAAGGGCTGTTGTAAAATACTTGAAAAAGAGAGAGAGAGAGCAGACAGAAAAATAACAAACTGGTAATACCTGTAGGCGTTGCAGATTTACCATTCGGATATGTTCTTGTTGCGAATTCATGTAATGTCTCACATTAGGAGCAGTAGGGTTTGGATTGTGGACAGGAGGTGGCTTCTGAGCTTGTTGGATTTGCTGAGGGAAAAGAGGATATTTATAAATGACTAATGTCATGTAACAATCAAATAAAAAATATATAATTCATTAAAAATGGAGTTTTATATTAAAAAAAGTTTTTAATGTAAAATCTGCTTGATTGAAGCCTTAAAAAAAAGTCTATAATTAATATGCAAAATAACAAGATAGACTTATTCACGTTCTCATGGTAATCTGAAAAATCAAAGGAACATCAACTACAGTCAAGTTAGGAAAATAAGTAATTTGTGATTGCTCAAAAAAAATAATAATAATACATGTACTGCTCAAAACAATTACAGGATATTGTATGTTTTATACAAAAGAACATA
Organism: Uloborus diversus; assembly: GCF_026930045.1. NCBI lineage: Eukaryota > Metazoa > Arthropoda > Arachnida > Araneae > Uloboridae > Uloborus > Uloborus diversus. The sequence continues at coordinate 126,027,506 of NC_072734.1, read as the reverse complement.
TAAGAGAATTGATTTTTTTTTTCTTTGGAAAATCTTAAAGAGCATGGAATTTCATTTGAAAGTTTTCACTTAATGATTTTAATGAAAATAAAAAAGAAGTGTTTCTTATTTATCTCTGAACAAAGTGTAAAAAGCATTAAAAATGAAAAATAATCCGATGTCCACTTTGGATGCAAAGAGATTGCATTTTTCTAAACGAAGGCATAGGAAGCATAACTAACAACAAATAAAAGAATAATTTAAAGTAAAATAATTTTAGAATTGTATTTTAAAAGGTCTACACGATAAGTATCATTAATACTAAAATAATCACCAACAATGTGAAGCAAGTAAAAATTGGTAAAATAATAATAATAAATGGTAAGGAGATAAAACACAACCACTGAGGCCAGATTTTTGGCTTTAAAACACAAACAAAAATTCCGGTGCATGACCAGAACAATCATCACTGAATACTAAACCTGTGACTCCTAGGATGCATGTGACCAATGGAACTTTTGTGAGCAATTATGTTCTTATCAATTTTTCTGAGGGTATACTCCCAGTAATCCATTACGCACAAAATGTGTATGCGATCATATACATATGTCATAATATGAAAATTTTTGAAGCTTGAGGGTATAAGCTATCGATCTAAAAATTGTTTGAGAGTATGCGGCGTATATGGAGTATACCCTATGGGAACACCATTGTTTGTGAGTGGTCGATTAAGGCAGGCAAAATAACTGACAAAAAATAGTATAAACTGAAAACCATAATGTTGATATAAAGTAAAATTAATCATTGAACTTGAAACTCACCTGCCGTATCGTTAAGACAAACGTTCCCAAGTTCTTCATGAGGCTTGTCAGCTCATCCAAATACTTGTTGATAAAATTGGGAACAGAGCCCTTGGCAAAGAACTGGAAAAGAAAAGAAAACACAAAAGGTTTAATGTTTTGAGAATGTACTTAAAATGTACAGCATGTCTGCATTTAACTAATCTGCATGACCTCTATTTTTGCAATAGCCAAAAATGGTCAAAATAAGAAGCAGAGTTCAGACTTTAAAAGTTTGAAGCAAAAAGAAAAAAAAACTAAATCTAACATTTTACATGGCCTTCACATTTATATTTAGAGAAACCACAAGCATAAAAGAAATACTAACACAAAAATTTGAAATGTTTAAGACGATATTCAACATCAATGAAAAAAAGCAGATATTTTTTACAGCTCGAAAATTTTAATTTTGTTTTGGTACTTTTGATGCAAGTTTAAACTCACAATGCATTGATATCTCTCTGATCGACCAACTCTTCAAACAACCAAAATTTCATGGAATAGACATGACCCCATAAGTATAGCGCTAAATTACTCTACATTAATCGGCACTGCATTTTCTTCCTATTAAAAAAAAAGGTAAGAAAAGAAAAAAAAATTTTAAGACTCCTCAGTTAAATCTGGATACAATCATAAGAGCAGTGCAAGGAACTTCACTCGTTTGGCATTTTATTTTTACAATTTCCTTCCGGAGCCCATACAGTATCATACTGGCACTTTTCTTCAAAAAATCTTCTGATTGCACTTCCCTTTCCTAGCTTTGTTAAAGCATGTAGCATTTTCCTACACTTCTGGAATAGACTATAAAAAATAAAAAAATAAAAAACTGTGGGTGATGTAGCAGCTTAGAAAGTCTCAAAATAGGAAATAAATGAGCAACTGTGATTTTTTGAGAAAATAATTTTAAAAATATACTTAAAGTTTTGTTATAATGAATTAAATTCTTGCTTTTACACAGCAGTTAAAACACACGCTAATTGATATTATTCACTAGTTTAAAGCAACCTCCATTAACAACCGATTTTCCCAGGAATCAGAGGTTTCATCATTCACTTTAAAGGTTTCATAAAAGGAAATAACCTGGAAAGAAGTGTACTAAAAACATGTAACAATATTTTTTTTTTT